>NC_057391.1:62134237-62147409 GCF_019320065.1 Cervus canadensis | reverse complement strand
CCAGGTTTGTACATTTTGTTTTTTGGGGGCAATATTGGTTGGTGAAGGGTGGTCAGGGCATTTCCAGTCATTAAAAGTGTACTATAAGCATCCAGATACCATAACTGAACACTGGATTTTTGCCATTTTAGTGATATGGTAAGTTGCAAGCACTGTCAATAGTGTTTACAATCAGTTGCTTAGTCATGTCCAACTGTGCAACCCCATAGACTATAGCCCACCAGGCTCCTCTGTCCATGGAATTCTGCAGGCAAGAATACTGGAGTGGGTTGCCATTCCCTTCTCCAGAGAATCTTCCTGACCTAGTGATTGAACCCAGGTCTCCTGCCCTGCAGGCAGATTCTTTACCCTCTGAGCCACCAAGGAAGCCCTACAAAGCAGGTGGTGTGTATTTATTATAGGAGTACAAGTCACATAGTAATTTCTAATGCAGCCTTCCAGAGTGTAATTATCAAATCACCTATAGGAATAACATGTACACTTGAGCAAGCAAACATCAACCCATCTGATCTTGTGTTAAGAAACAAACATTTATTCCTTGGGTTCAGAAATTGAAATGATACAGGAATCACTACATATTCCTTTGCTTCTCTCCAACCACTGCCTATCTTTTCTGGTTCTAGTTAAGGAAAGAGGGTTACATGGGAAGTTATTGCTATTTTAACTGTGGATAATTTGTGGTTCCAAATAGCGCCTTGGGCTGCTTCTTAAAGACAAGCTCAAACTTCATTGACCCGAACTCCTAGAATAGTGTACCAAGTTTTTTCAGTCATCCATGATGTTTTAGCCTTGGGGCATAGTGAAAATTGGGGGTTTGAAATGAAGCACAGCATTATCTCTGAGGTTTGGTAGATGACAGAACTATATAGAAATTTCCAGGTTCTTCCTCTTTGTCCAACCCTTCCCTCTTATAGGTAGAAGACCTATTTTTTCCATGGAATAAACTCTTTGACCTGAGTATTCAAGACTTTGGCACTGGTTACAAAAGGATTTTAGAAAAATATCTCTCAAAATTTGGCTATAGCAGGTCAAATTGAAGACATTTACACCCTATCAACTGGCATTTTAATCTCAAGATATGTAATAAGGTGGGCCAAATAAATTTGTCAGCTCATAAGTCAAAATGGTTGAATATTGACAGTTTTATATGATTCAGTCTAAACATTTGAAGGAAAACTTTCATACCTTTAAAGGAGGCAAAAGTGTTTATTGAAGCATTTTTTGGATACTGAGAAACTGAAAACAATCTGTCCATCAGTAGGGGAATGAGTAAATTAGAATATGTTATAAAGCCAAAAAATTGAACGAAAATAGCTATATCTATGAATCTATCATTAACTGCACAGGGATAATGATTAGTGAATGAAAGAAAACTTGAAGATTTCAGTTGAAATTGTACATGGTGTTACAATTTATATAATGTTTAAAGGCGCACAAAGTAATAACATATATTGGTGTTCAGTTCAGTTCAGTTCAGTCACTCAGTCATGTCCGACTCTTTGTGACCCCATGAATCGCAGCACGCCAGGCCTCCCTGTCCATCACCAACTCCCGGAGTCTACCCAAACCCATGTCCATCGAGTCGGTGATGCCATCAAGCCATCTCATCCTCTGTCGTCCCCTTCTCCTCCTGCCCCCAATCCCTCCCAGCATCAGGGTCTTTTCCAATGAGTCAACTCTTCGCATGAGGTGGCCAAAGTATTGGAGTTTCAGCTTCAGCATCAGTCCTTCCAATGAACACCCAGACTGATCTCCTTTAGGATGGACTGGTTGGATCTCCTTGCAGTCCAAGGGACTCTCAAGAGTCTTCTCCAACACCACAGTTCAAAAGCATCAATTAAAAAAAAAACAGCATCAATTCTTGGCGGCTCAGCTTTCTCACCGTCCAACTCACATCATACATGGAACTTACCACTGGAAAAACAATAACCTTGACCAGACGGACCTTTATTGGCAAAGTAATATCTCTGCTTTTTAATATGCTATCTAGGTTGGTCATAACTTTCCTTCCAAGAAGTAAGCATCTTTTAATTTCATGGCTGCAGTCACCATCTGCAGTGATTTTGGAGCCCAGAAAAATAAAGTCAGCCACTGTTTCCACTGTTTCCCCATCTATTTCCCATGAAATGATGGGACCAGATGCCATGATTTAGTTTTCTGAATATTGAGCTTTAAGCTAACTTCTTCACTCTCCTTCACTTTCATCAAGAGGTTTTTTAGTTCCTCTTCACTTTCTGCCATATATTGGTGTGGGAATAGACAAATATGGTAAAAGTATACAAACATTTAGGGGAATGATCCACTGATCAGAGCAAAGAGAAATGGGCTAGGAGGTATCAATTATGCTTTGTTAAGAAAAGATCCAAAGCAAAGGAGGGAAAAGGTTAAGACTTTAAAAATTTTGGGTGTAGATTAAAAAGTTGTTTATAATGTCATTATCTTGTCAGTATGCTTAAATTATTTCACAATAAAACATTCATTAAACAAATCCCCTCTTAATGACACCTGACTTACAAACCTATTGCTTTATTTTGTCTTATTCTGAAATTAACAGTTGAGGATTAGCTCTTTATTTCTCTTTATTTTCCTGCCAGAACAATCCTATTTCACCACAGGAGCAGGTGGATGTTTTGGGTTTACTAAGGAGAAGTCAAATACATAGAAATGCAAAATAAAATAAACACTTGGTATTTTTCAAAATATTACTCCAGTTACTCTTGTTTGTGCATGCAGTTACTCTTGTGTGTACAATGTTTGTGCATGCATGCTAAGTCGCTTCAGTCATGTCTGACTCTTGGCCACCCCTATGGATGTAGCTCGCCAGGCTCCTCTGTCAATGGGATTCTCCAGGCAAGAATACTGGTGTGGGTTGCCATGCTCTCCTCCAGGGGATCTTCCCAACTCAGGGATCAAACCTATATCTCTTTCATCTCTTGCACTGGCCAATGGTTCTTTACCTCTAACACCACTTGGGAAACCCCTATTATATCAGTTTTCTTTTAATGCAGGAGCCAGCTGCTCTCACTGATTCTGACTTTGAGTCTCTCTGTTGCCTTTTGTACTTTTCCTGCTGTAAGCAAGCATGTGAATAAAAACATCTCAAAAAGATAAACATTTCAGCTTGAAACTGATGGAGAGACTAAGTCGCCATTTCTGTGACAAAGACTGCATTCTTTATTCTTTAAGTTTAGGTACAGTATTAGTAGGAGAGCAACTCTGATAAACCAAAATAAGTGCTCCTTGTAAATACAGTGTAACATTCTGCAACCAGTGGAACCTCTTCTGAAGAAGCAGATCTTGAGTTTTTAAAAATTTTATATCATCTTTTTTATTTGCTCAGAAACTGTTGGGTTTTATATAAGGTCTTGGGTCTTACATAAGATAGGAGGCTATGGCTTCAGTGTCTGAATTCTGGGTCAGCATCTTGAAGCCCCTATAGCCTCGAAGCCAGTGTCTATGTCATGGGATGGTGGTCGGGCACGGCAAACTAAGAGTGGCCATATATCTCTAGGGTTGCTTTTGTCCACAAGCACCAGAAGACCCTGAGTCAACTGCTTTAAACAATATGGAGATTTATTGCTTCACATTGTAAGAAGTCCAGAGACAGGGTTGTCTCTCTGATATGTTGCTTCAGAGGTTCAGTGGTATTGTCAACAACCCAGATTCTTTTCGTCTCAGTCCTCAGTCAGCCCCTGGTTTGGCTGCATCTTCAGGCCCATAGCAGGATGACTGTGACAGTGTCAGGAGTCACATCCATGTGGGTCGGTGTTTGTGGTAGAGGAGATTGTCTTGCTTGGGAGTGAGGAAATCATTGCTAGGCTCCTCCAGCAGACTTTTCCTCACCTCTAATTGGTCAGAGTTAGGTTGTATGCTTTTTCCTCAAACATTCCTGAAAAGACCCTTGGGGTTATCTTAGGCCAGTTGGCTTCGGTCCTGGACCATGTTCCCCTAAGGAACATAGCTGTTTAGAGCATTAGTGGCTGACCGGTCAAAATCAGGGTTCTGTCTGGGAGGAAGAAAGGTGGAATAGTTGTTGGGTAGACAAGAGCAGTGTTTACTACTGTGGCCTGGAGTGGTTACTAGTTTCATCTAATCTTCATTAGCTCCCTCTCCAAGTACTGCTGCCAACAACTGTGCATGTGTGTGTGTGCAGTCGCTCAGTTGTGTCTGACCTTTGAGACCCCATGGACTGTAGCCCACCAGACTCCTCTGTCCATGTAATTTCCCAGGCAAGAATACTGGAGTGGGTTGCCATTTCCTACTCCAGGGGATCTTCTTGATCCAGGGATCGAATCCACATCTTCTGCATTGGCAGGCAGATTCTTTACCACAGAGCCCCCGCCAATAATTGTAGTGTCTAAGTAAAATCCACTAGATGCTGGATTGTTCTCAAGTTCCCAGCATCCTCTTTATCCAGATGGTCTCCTATAAGCCCCTCCTATATAGAAATTCAGTAACCATCACCACCACCTGCCTGGCAGGGGACTTCTTAAGCAGTAGCTCAAGTGTTAAAAAAAAATGACATTAGAAAAAGGGAAAAAAGGTTCATTTATACAGATGCATCAGCATATTCATTTCCATCATTTTAACAGTAAAAATTTTACCTTATTTATATTTTGAGAAATTCCATGTTTTTCCTCAGGGTATATTTACTTGCCTGATTTGAGATTTTAGGAGTATTTTCAAGAATTTTCCAGAAAGCATTTCCATTTTGGCAGTAGCCACCTTTACTTTTTTCTTTCTGTGAGTCAGATGAGAGACTTGTCACATTCCAAATTACTCATTTGCTTTGTGAATCTGCTTGTTGTTGTGGTGACCAGAAAACGTGTTGGCTGGGAGAAAAAAGTTTTATTTTGGGGTGAGAGGTGGGTGGGAGGGGGGAAAGGAAATGGCCTTAAGAAAAGGAGTGGAAATCCATTGACTATTTTGAGTCTTCTACAAAAGGAATGGAGGAGATGAATGCTTTATTTTGGCTCCCAGAGAAAATTTCCCAGGATTTGTGCAATGAAAATAGGTTCACCAGTTGTGTCTCCTTTGTTGGTCATACACGCTTTTCCTGTTTCTTTCTTCAAACACATGTCCAGATGAAAATCCAAGATCTGTGATCTTTTTTTTCACTGGATGTGGTGAGTCTCCCCTGCTGTAGGGAAGTCTTCTGTTCCAAGGCAGGGAGAGCCCAATGTGCTTGTTATTGGGTTTTTCTTTAACAGGAGAGGGTGCTGTGATAATAATTACATAAGCCATCTCCCCAAGTCAAGAATTAGGAGGGATACTCTAGGTACTCGTCTGAAGGAGAGTGGAGAAGCAAGATTTGTTTCCCTCCAGTTTCATCAGGGATTCTTGTAAAATATAATTTAATTGAGACGAAGAAAAAAAACGACTTGGGTTCTTTCCCCTGAAGTGTCATTCTTCCCCCTTAACTGAATTAAGGCTAACAAAACAAAACTCTAGCTCTTGCAGTGTTACCCTAGCCAAAGAATTCCAACACTCCCTCTCTGCTTTACTGGACCACTGCAGTGAGAAGTTAATTAACAAATGAGGCCTGGGCTTCCTAGGTGGTGCTAATGGTAAAGAACCTGCCTTCCATTGCAGGAGATGTAAAAGACCCAGGTTCAATCCCCTGGAGGAGGGCATGGCAACCCACTCCAGTATTCTTGCCTGTAAAATCCCATGGACAGAGGAGCCTAGCAGGCTACCATCCATAAGGTCACGAAGAGTTGGGCATGACTGAACTGACTTAGCATGCTTGCATGGGTTCCTATGGACCTCTTTAAATTCTGCCTTTGCCACTTCCTAGAAGTGTAAGTTCTCTGAAATTCAGGCTCCTAATCTGTAAAATGGAGGTAGTACTCATTCATTTCACCAGGTCCTTCTGAGATGCAAGCATATAATGTCTATGATATAAAACGTGTTCCACAGAAGTAAGATACCTCTATGCTCTAACTGTTGTTTGGATTTCATTGGGAGGGTTACCACAAAACTATATTTTGGCACAGATTGGCTGCGCCCTATGTTCTTAGGGAGTAGAACTTTAAATGCAAAAGTTAGTTCAAAAAAAAAAAGTTAGTTCAATGTTAGTTTCAAGAAATCATATTCAAGGACTGCTCTCTAAAAGATGTAGAATATCTACTTTCGTTCAAATATTCTAAATTCTACACCTAGCTCAAGCCAGACCATTGAGGAGTAGGTAACCAAAGTTAGTTATGTACTAGTTTATTTCTAATTGAAATATAATTCACTTAAAACATTGTATTAGTTTTAGGTATGCAGCATAGTAAGTTGATATTTTTATAGATTATACTCCATACAAAATTATTATAAAATATTGACTATATCCCCCATGGTGTACATTACACCCTTGTAACCTATTTGCTGCTGCTGCTGCTAAATCGCTTCAGTAGTGTCCGACTCTGTGCGACCCCATAGATGGCAGCCCACCAGGCTCCGCTGTCCCTGGGATTCTCCAGGCAAGAACATTGGAGTGGGTTGCCATTTCCTTCTCCAGTGCATGAAAGTGAAAAGTGACAGTGAAGTCACTCAGTCATGTCCAACTCTGTGCGACCCCACAGACTGCAGCCTACCAGGCTCCTCCATCCATGGGATTTTCCAGGCAAGAGTACTGGAGTGGGTTGCCATTGCCTTCTCTGTGTAACCTATTTATTTTATACCTAATCGTTTATACCTCTTAATCTTTTTCATCTATGTTATCTCTCTGGTAACCACTAGTTTGTTTTCTGTATCTGTGAGTCTATTTCTTTTTGTTACATTTGTTCATTTGTTTTATTTTGTAGATTACACATAAAAGTGAAGACATACGGTGTATGTCTTTCTTTGACTTATTTCACTAACTGTTTAGGTCTATCCAATTGTCGCAATTTGCAGCATTTCATTCTTTTTATGGCTGAATAATACTCAATTTGTGTATGTGTGTGTACATGTACATATGTATGCATGTGTTCTAAGTTGCTTCAGTCATGTCTGACTGTTTGCAACCCTATAGACTAGCCTGTCAGACTCCTTTGTTTATGAGGTTCTCCAAGCAAGAATACTGGAGTGGGTTGCCACGGCCTCCTCCAGGATCTTCCAACTCAGGAATCCCCTTCTCCAGGGGATCTTCCAACTCAGGAAGCGAACCCATGTCTCTTATGTTTCCTGCATTGGCAGGTGGGTTCTTTACCACTAGTGCCACCTGGGAAGCCCATATATATGTATATCACATTTTCTTTATTCATTTATCTGTTGATGGACACTTAGGTTACTTCCATATCTTGGCTATTGTGAATAATGCTGATATGAACACTGAGGTATTAATAATTATATTCTATTTTGAGCAGATGGAAAAGAGAGTAGAAGGAGCTTTGTCTGAGGTAGGCAGGCAAAAGGTAAAGGAGTCTAGTGGAGAAATAAGGGAATTAATGATATTTCAACTTCTCAGAGTTTGAGCATCTGTTATAAGGAAGAGATGTTTATCTGAGAGAGTCTGATATGGGAGTGACTGAGAGGTAAGAGGTAGACGATAATAGAAAACAGACTTATAGGGGACAGTCACCCACTCCAAAAAGTAAGAAAGAGAGGGTATGAAAGAGACGTTCATGGCATAATACTTTGAGCCAATTATCAAGCAGTGTTCATCCAGAACAAGGAGTAAACTGACAAAAAAATAATTTTACATCTTTACCATTTATCTCCAGTGTTACCTGATACCTAGTGCATACTCAATAATAACTTTCCACAAGTGGTTGTAAGACACAAGAATTCCTGTTATAGGATCACTAGCATTTAAATGTAAAGTTTTTGAGAAGAGTGCTTCATGTCTTATCTTTCAGATTTGTTAATCTTGTCCCTAGTATTGAGTGGAGAACTTTCTATCATTTATACTAGGGGCCATTAGTATAATAATTTTGTCATTGCCGTGATAATGTTCTCAGCTATCTTAGATCACACTGGATGAAGAATTTAACATTAAAACAACAACAACAAAAAAACCAAAGCAATTTTCTAAGGTGAAGCAGGTCTAGACTGGCAGCTGTGAAAACATCACTAGGTGGAACACCGGGTTTGGAAGAAAGAACTCAGCTGAATCGCAACTGAATGAATTCAAACTCATTAAAAATGTTTTAGGTTCTGCAAAGTCAAAATGTCTTTTGCCTCAAGTGCTTTTCCCCTTGGCCTTTAAACTCTGGTGCAGTTTAGAAGAAATTTAATCTGTGTGTTTGTGATTCATTTACACTTAAACTCATCCCTGTGTGGTTTCTTAAGAGCTAGTTGATGTTCAGTAATCTTTGGGGCCGATTCTTTTCCTTGGGATTTGGAAATGAATTTTGCCCAAACTAAATGAACTCAAACCCCAAAAGTTTCAAGATCGGCAAGCTCAGAATCTGTAAAGTTTAGACTGGTTCCACACTTACCGAAAATGTGTCTTCCTCCTATTCCTGTGGGTTTCATACAACTCTTTGCTTTGGACTTTGCAAAAGTTCTCATGTACAAGTCTCTGGATTGATATTTGGCTATGCATTCTTGCATATTTCCCTTTCACAGCTACTCTACCCCCTCCAGAAACAGGAGCTTCTTGCTCTCAAAAGGTTCTGACTCTACCATTACATTATTAATTCAGAATTAAAATTTTCCCTTTCCAGGCTTCATCTGCCAAGAGCAGAAGTCCTTGATAGCAAATATGCTTTCCTTCTATTTGTAAATATGTTCAATTTTACTCTAAAATGAGGCCTAAATTCAGCTCCCCATGCTGCTTCTTCCAAACATGACCTTACACTTAGAAATTCTTATTTTCTTTCTCAGTATAGGAGATGTTTTCCCCTCAGTATGGTCTGTCTAAATTCTAAACAAGTAAGCTAAATTGTACAGGTAAATATGTATTGGATGTAATCTATTCCTCCAGGTGACAACAGATGCAAAGCCCGTTTTATGAGACAAGTGGGTGGAGATCAGTCACCATTGTTTCCTTTTCTTTGTGGGCAAAGCTTTGAATTTAGGGGCCCACCTTTCTCTTATGTGACTTAAAAGTGAATCTTGATTGGTCTGAACCAATTATGTTGATCCATCTTTGGTTTAGAAAGGGACTAGACTCCAATGCTGGGGTTAAGTCTCATGGAGGCGCTCTGGGGAGGACTTCCTCACTCTACAAAGAGGACCTGCTGGGCAAACGGCCTCTCTTTCTTCTGTTGCTTCCTATATTGTTGTGTTTAGATGTTGCTGTATCTAGGTGTGATGCTCAGAACCATATTAGCCATCCTGTGACCTGGGATATTGCAGTTCTGGGGACAAATCTGACACATGGAGGAATTCAGAGTAAAAAGAGGGCGAGAGTCTGGGGCTTTGATGACATTGTTGGGCCACTGAATTAACCAGGCCACCTTTAGGACATCTTGTGATGAGAGAGATTAACATTTCCTCCTTGTTCAAATAATTTGGTGTTGGGTTTTCTGTTCTTTGGTCCCAAAGGCTTTCAAACAATTCATTTACTTTCCCGAATGAAATCCCAATCACTTTGGGCTGTGGAAGGATCCGTAGTTTCTCAGAATACCAGCTGCTTTCCTACCCTTACTTGCTCTTCCCCCCAGACTTAGCCACTTCTTTCCACCCATGGTTTACCACAGCGGGGGTTGTTCTTTCACTTCTCCTAACCCATCTATCTGAAATTTCTTTTCTGCCCCCTGAGCCACTAAATCAGTTCCTCCCTTTAAATCTTATCCTGCAGCAGACCCTTTCTCCTCAGCGTTTGATTAGCTCCCTGTGATAGCTCGCATGAAGGATGCTCTATAAAAGTGAATTATGCTGTGCTGTGTTATACTGCTCCGCCCTGGGGCCCAGTAGGAATCATGGGAAACAGATGAGCACAGAGGTCAGAGGCACAGACGGCAGAGGAAGCCTGCAGAGGGACTGCAACACTGTGACCCTCTCAGGGACACATGTAAAAGCTCCAGTAGTCTCCAGACTCTCCAAGGTATAAGCTAGAAGTAAAACACTAGTTTATGTGACAGCCTGGGAGCCCCAGGGGTGAACTGGGGAGTTTCATCACTATAGATCATAGAATTTTGAATAAGTGTGATATTCCAGAAGCTGAAATATTCTTTGAAAACAAAACATGCCATAAAAGCCCAAGAATGAGGTCTCCCCTGGATGTTTGCCAGGTTGAGCCTTTGTTTCCAGTGACTCCAAGAGAGTCCCTGTGTACAATTTAGGGCAAGTTAAGGAGCCTTGATTCCTGTCCTGAAAATCAGGCATGAGCTTTAATTTGTCCTGCAATGATTTACTTGATGGGACTCTTTAGAGTGGCTGTAGAACACGCAGGTACCACAAGGATGACACATGGATTTGCGGGGAAACATTTTCAGGCTCTGATCATGACTTCTTATACTTCCTCTTTTTGTGTGGCTCTCTTTGTTGCTCCATCCGTTTCCAAATAACTCAGTCGTCTGCATTTTTTGGACAGTATCTGCATTTCCTATATTTCTGCATTTGTTCACTTTGTTTCTTCTCCTAGAATGCTCACTTCAGGCAACTCCCTTTTAGCTTCTCTTAGCCATCTTGCAGGCTTCAGATGGCAGGCCATTTCCCTGACGTGAACCTTCCCTGCTTCTCTCACAAGAAATCTTTTGAGTCATATCTGGCCTTGCATTTGTCTCTCCTGGATTATCTGGGGATGGACCTCTTGAGTCTTTATTTCCTCATATAAATATTGGGGCTAATAATATTTCAGGATTGTGGTGAGAAGCCATGCCTGGCACTTACCAGGTGCTCAAAAATAGTATATTTTCTTATTTTCTCTTCCTAACTGAAAAGTGATTTTTCTTCTTTGGAATGCCCCCTGAAACTTATTTGAAACTGTTTGAAATTACGTTTTTAAAGTTATTTGTGTAGAAAGAAAATGCCTGTCTACATTTGGCAATCATTGCCCCCTGTATATTTTGTGGATGAGAAGTGAAATCAATAGTTGAGATAGTTGAGGGTGGAGATAGAAAGAACAAAATTTTCCTGGCATGTTTTTCCCTTGAGTTATTCTGTTTTACTCTTATCTGCTCCTTTAAGCCAGGGTGACCATTCCTGTTAGAACTATGCCAGACCCAACAGGAGAACCTTTTGGACACCTTGCATAATATAAACTTTCTGAATTCTACTCCCTTGAATCCTACCTTCTCCACTTTTCTTCCTTCAGTCTTCTGGCTTCTTTTCCTGTTCCTGGCCTGAAGCCAGCCCCTTGATCTTATGTTGTACTCGGATTTTCTGGTTTGATCTCCCTATGATTTCTTGAACATGATTTTGTGTTTTCACCAAGACTCTGCCTCCTACTTCCCTGGACTCTGATGTTCCTGCCTGATCCTAGTTAAGACTCTGGAACCTAACCGTGGTGTAAGCCTCACTCCCAAGGGAATCCCAGGGTCTAGAACATTCCTTAGGGGATAATTTTAGGTACTTAAGGGATTTCCCCCTTTAAAGTACCTACAGTTATTTAAAGCTAATTTACAAATATCATAGAACCATGCTCTAGACCATGCCATGGTCAGTGCCTCCCTGACCATGTCCATTTTTCAGAATGAACATTTTTGAAATGTCAGTAGTAACCATTTCCCATTTCCCTCAATCTTTCACTGGGTGGCGCTGAAATGTGATTTTATTTTATGTGAATTGGGAAAGTGAAAAGATTAAGCTAGAGGGCTTTGCTAATTTTGTCACTGATTTTTTTGTCATCTCAGAGTGTTTTGAAAAAAATCTCATCTTGGTGGCCTTATGTTGCTTCCTCCTTGCTCTGCTCAGTGGATTCTTGATTGTTGGAAACAAGAATCCACTGAATTCTGTTCCAGGTTTAGCCAAATACGAGTTTTGATCTCCCAGATTTTCTTTGGTAAGGTCCATCAAGGCCAAGTAAGAGAGATGGTATGCTACTTCTCACAAACTTGAGTCTCTGAAGACACCACATATACTCACACCCACCCACCCAACACACACCCCATGCCCTGGGGTTAGAATCAACAATGAAAGCAGATATAGGAACACAACTAGTTTCAGCACAGATTCTAAGTGAATATTGGAAGGCCTGATTCTTCTAGTTTTATAGTCACTGCTCAATTGTCCCAAAGTTCTACAGTTTAACATCCTCTGTGATTGAATCTCAGTTCAGTTCAGTTCAGTTCAGTCACTCAGTCATGTCCGATTCTTTGTGACCCCATGGAGTACAGCACGCCAGGCCTCCCTGTCCATCGCCATCTCCCGGAGTTTACTCAAACTCATGTCCATTGAGTCAGTGATGTCATCCAACCATCTCATCCTCTGTCGTCCCCTCCTCCTCCTGCCTTCAATCTTTCCCAGCATCAGGGTCTTTTCCAATGAGTCAGCTCTTCGCATGAGGTGGCCAAAGTATTGGAGTTTCAGCTTCAACATCAGTCCTTCCAATGAATACCCAGGACTGATCTCCTTTAGGATGGACTGGTTGGATCTCCTTGAAGTCCAAGGGACTCTCAAGAGTCTTCTCAGTTCACAGTTCAAAAGCACACCAACAGTTCAAAAGCATGAATCCTTTGGTGCTCAGCTTTCTTTATAGTCCAACTCTCACATCCATACATGACTACTGGAAAAACAATAGCTTTGACTAGACAGACCTTTGTTAGCAAAGTAATGTCTCTGCTTTTTAATATGCTGTCTAGGTTGGTCATAACTTTTCTTTCAAGAAGTAAGCATCTTTTAATTTCATGGCTGTAGTCACCATCTGCAGTGATTTCGGAGCCAAAAAAAATAAAGTCTGCCACTGTTTCCATTGTTTCTCCATCTATTTGCCATGAAGTGATGGGGCTGGATTCCATGATCTTAGTTTTCTGAATGTTGAGCTTTAAGCCACTTGTTTCACTCTCCTCTCACTTTCATCAAGAGGCTTTTTAGTTCCTCTTCACTTTCTGCCATAAGGGTGGTGTCATCTGCATATCTGAGGTTATTGATATTTTTCCCAGCAATCTCGGTTCCAGCTTGTGCTTCATCCAGCCCAGCGTTTCTCATGATGTACTCTGCATATAAGTTAAATAAGCAGGGTGACAATATACAGCCTTGACATACTCCTTTTCCTATTTGGAACCAGTCTGTTGTTCCATGTCCAGTCTAACTGCTGCTTCCTGACCTGCATATTGGTTTCTCAAGAGCAGGTCAGGTGGTCTGGTATGCCCACC
>NC_057391.1:61954501-62132445 GCF_019320065.1 Cervus canadensis | reverse complement strand
TGTAAGGGGGTTCCCTTTTCCCCACACCCTCTCCAGCGTTTATTGCTTGTAGACTTTTGGATAACAGCCATTCTGACTGGCATGAGATGGTACCTCATTGTGGTTTTGATTTACATTTCTCTGATAATTAGTGATGTTGAGCATATTTCATGTGTTTGTTAGCCATCTATATGTCCTTTAGTAGAGCAAATGTCTGTTTAGCTTGCGGCCCATGTTTGGATGGGTCATTATTTCTTCTTCTTGGAATTAGATGCCTTCCGAGTTGCTTGTAATTTCTGACGATTTAATCCTTTTGTCTGTTGCCTTCATTTGCTGTTTAATATTTTCTCCACAATCTGAAGGGCGCTGTCTCTATTCACCCTTACTTATTTAGTTTGCCTCATTGTTGTGCAAAAAAGCTTTTTAAGTTTCGATTAGTCCCATTGTTATGTTTTTGCTTTTATTTCCAATATTCTGGAGGATGAGGTCATAGAGGATCTTTGCTGCTGGTGTTTATGTCGAGGAGTGTTTGCCTACTTTTGCTCCTTCTAGGGGGTTTTATAGTTTCTGGTCTCTTACATTTAGTCTTAATCCCATTTGAGTTTCATTTTGCGTTGACTTATGGTGTTGAGAAGTGTTCTAAGTTTTCATTTCTTTTATAAAGGGGCTGACCACTTTCCCAACCCATTGTTAAAGAGGTTGTCTTTTTCCATGGTATATCTTGCCTCCTTTGTCAAAACGATAAGGTGTCCATAAGGTCGTAGTGGGATTTATCTCTGGGCTTTCTATTCTGTTTCATTGATCTATATTTCTGTCTTTGTGCCAGTACCATACTGTCTTGATGACTGTGGCTTTGTAGTATAGTCTGAAGTCAGGCAGGTTGATTCCTCCAGTTCCATTCTTCTTTCTCAAGGTTACTTTGCTATTCGAGTTTTTTGTAACTTTCCATACAAATTGTGAAATTATTTGTTCTAGTTCTGTGAAAAATACCATTGGTAGCTTGATAGGGATTGCATTGAATCTATAGATTGCTTTGGGTAGAATAGCCATTTTGACAATATTGATTCTTCCCATCCATGAGCATGGTATGTTTCTCCATCTCTTTGTGTCCTCTTTGATTTCTCTCATCAGTGTTTTATAGTTTTCTATGTATAGGTATTTTGTTTCTTTAGGTAGATATACTCCTAAGTATTTTATTCTTTTTGTTGCAATGGTGAATGGTATTGTTTCCTTAATTTCTCTTTCTGTTTTTTCATTGTTAGTATATAGGAATGCAAGGGATGTGTGCCTGCAAAATATCCTAGTAATTTTCAGAGTCTTTAGGGTTTTCTATGTTCATGTCATCTGCCATTTCAATCTGTTCCTTTTAGTCTGATTGCTGAGAGTGGGCACCCTTGTCTTGTTCCTGATTTCAGGGGAAATGCTTTCAATTTTTCACCATTGAGGGTGATACTTGCTGTGGGTTTGTCATATATAGCTTTTATTATGTTGAGGTATGTTCCTTCTATTCCTGCTTCCCTTTTAATTTTATCTGATTGAAAATGTTAAAGTTTCAAGAAGTGATTCCTGTTACCAGAATTATCTGAAGGCTGATCTGGTTAGTGGACTCTTGTCCTCTCATTACGGGACCCACATTTCTCTCCTTGGTTATGATTCTACTTGGATAGGTATAAAGAAAAATGACTTAATAAGGGCAGTGCCATAATCCATTTAAACTTCTAATCCATTGCTTTGCTGTAAATTCCATCAAAATATTATGCTAGCTCCCTTCCTAATGGGCCACAAAGACTTCCGTTTTTTTCTCAGTTGCTTTCATCTTTTTGGCTACCTGTGGGTATGGATAAAGTGACAGGAACAGCAATCATTCAAATTTCTCCTACCTTTGTTCCCACCTGTCGGTGCAGGGTCCTTCATTACCAGCTTCCAGCAATGGTCTCCTAAATATCTCTGGCAGTCTCCAGAGACAGTCTCACATGTGTTCACAACCAGATCCCATCCATCTGGCCAGTGCTGTGAGCCACTGGGCTTCACAGTCTCCTGCCAGTTTCCAGTGCTATGCTTAGAGACACTACATCTGGCATGGGGTGGGGTGGGGGACTTCTACCACTCCCCCAGCCCCTGCAGGCTCCATGGACACCACTTTTCATCCTGATTCCTATTTCTGGTGGACATTTGCTGAGCACCTATTTCTCTCACTGCAGTGAGGCAGTGAAGCTCAAGAGCTTCAAAGCTGTGGGGGTTTTAGTTTGAAACAAGAGAAACATCTTCCTCTGGGCCCCAGGGTAGAGGGAGGATGCTGCTTATGGAATTTTAAAACATAAATACTTCTTTCAATATTTACTCATGATCTCCAAATCTGGTGGGTGGCTGGACCAAAAGACAAAGTCAAATGGCACACATTATATTGTATCCAGACATTGCACTGCTCCTTCCTTGACAAAGAAAGCTTTCTTTCCTGTTATGTCTTTCCATGCCTGACTTTTTGTTATCACACACTACTAAGTTTATTGTCTCATTCATCAGTTCCAGAGTGGGCCATGCCATTTTCAAGTATGTGGAAAGCCTGATTCAGAATGTTTTAAACAACGAGGAAAACTTCTTACTTTCCTAAGAAGGAGCCCTATAGTCAGACATCTCCAGGGTTAGTAAGAAGACGACCCAGGTTCTTTCCATCTTCTTGCTCTACCACCTTGAGTAGGTCAGATTCTGTTCTCAGAATCTCAGGATTCTCTTCATCACTGAAAGATCATGAAGATGCTTTTAGTTACCAAACCTAGAAGGAGAGGGAGCTGCTTCCTCCTAGGTGAGGTGCCTCTTTTCTTTTTTTCTTTTTTTTTTAAAGCAAGGAAAACTTTCTCAGACTTCACCAGCAGACATCTCTCATCTCATTAGCCAGAACTGCAGCAAATGCAAACTGAAAAGATCAGTTTCTAGCAATGGGAATGAAAATAGCATGACTAGTTTAATAAAGCACAAGACTGTCTGTGTATATGTGTGTACTCAGTCATGTCCGACTCTTTGTAGCCCCACAGACTGTAGCCTGCCAGGCTCTCTGCCCATGGAGTTTTTCATGCAAGAATACTGGAGTGGAGTGCCATTTACTACTCCTGGGGATCTTCCTGACCTAGGGATCAAAACCATGTCTCTTGTGTTTCCTGCATTGGCAGGCAGATTCTTTACCACTAGCACCACTTGGGAAGCCTGTGTGTAGTATGTGGGCCCAAATAAAATCTAACATTAGAAATTCTAAGTAGCCAACAGTCTGCTAAACTTGGGTGTGAGCAGATGTGACTGAATATGATGCTTCAAACAAAAGCAAACAAAATGAAGAAGAAAGATACTCAGTCTTTCCCTCACTCAGTGGTTGTTAGGTGCCTTATTTTAGAAGAAACAGATTTTCAGGGGCTTCAAAAGAAAGTGTCCCACCTTCTGTGAGTCTTATAAGGGGCTTAGCTCCAGGACAGGAAGCAGGGAACTCTGGAAGATCTGGGGGTGGTAGATGGGGACCAGGAAGTGTAGGGAGGCCACCAAGCTCCCACAGGCTTTGTAAACCCCTGCTGGGTGAGGGCTGGGGTTCCTGGGGAGGGGACAAAAGCCAACATGCCAAGAGGAAAGGAAGTGCTTAGTGAACAGAGCAGGAATGGGCTCTGAAGCCTGAAGTGGTTTTTATTATTTATTTTTCGTTTATTTTTGGGAAGTTCAGGGAATTCTTGTACTTGAAAGCAGTATTTCTTGTACTGGAAAACAACTTTCTAGGAAGCACTAAATGTTTTTCAAGTTTTGACTCTCTTTTCGCTGTCTGTGCATTCTGTCTACTCCAAGGAAACGACTACCTTCTCCCTACCCGAAACTCTCACTTTCAATATTTGACTGGACTTGAGTTCTATTTTCTAGAAACTCACAGCAGAATTTGAGATACAGATGGTTTCTGAATACCAGGAATTTGCAATTTATCAAAAATAGGATGATAGCTCAGTTGGTAAAGAATCTGCCTGCTATGTGGGAGACTCGGTTCGATTCCTGGGTTGGGAAGATCCCCTGGAGAAGGCAAAGGCTACCCACTCCAGTACTCTGGCCTGGAGAATTCCGTGGACTGTATAGTCCATGGGTCGCAAAGAGTTGGACGCGACTGAACACCTTTAACTTCCACTTCCACTTCACTTTCAGGACACACTTACACAATCACTAACTATACTGAGTCAACGAGCTGATACCCATAAGTTAGTTCTTCATCAGTCTTCTGAGAGCTCAAGGTCAGTGGTGACTATATTATAGATATTCCTTGAGACATACAAAACTATGGGTTTTGATATACAGCAGACAAATCAGAAAATGAGTTGTGGATCTTGGCTTTATTCTTAGTGAGTGACATTTAGGATTAACTGAGTTTGGGATTCAGGATTCATCATCTGTAAAGTGAACACTATTAACATGGATCCATTCAGTATTCTCAATACATGTTGGCTCTCTTTCCTTCCCCACCAAATGTTTCTGTGTCTGAACATACAACAAGGGAAAGAACCCATTCAATTGACTGAACACTTGCAAAAGAATCTGTAAATCAAAGATATCATACATATGAAAAAGGATACAATTATATATTCATATATAATATAAATATTAACATAAGATTTTTATAGTTTATTATATCTTAGGTTTTAAATCATGGAGTTATAATTTTTTAGCTGAAAGAGTGTTATCCTTGTCCAAGCTGTGTGCCTACCCTGTAGTCAGTGTGGTCTTTCTAAAATTCTGATCATGTCATTTCCCTGCTTTAACCTTTGAATGGATTCTTATGTCACTCTGTAGAAACAGGAACCTATCTCTGGTTTGCTCTTCTGGTAACCCCAAAACCTAGAAGGATGTGTGGTTCTTAGTAAGATCCAGTAACAGTTTCCAAAGGAAAGAATCAAGTCCAAACTCCTTTGGATGATAGGCAAAGCCCCTAATGATGGGTCTAGCTGCTTCCTACCTTTCCTTCTCCCCTCTGCCCACTCTCCAACTGCCTTTTCACAAACTAGCCAGACTAAGCCAGTTTCACAAGGGGCCAGGGAAAGGCCCCTCAGGTTTTCCCCTGGCAGTCCTATCTGCCTGGGATGCGGCTCCACCCTCTGTGTGTGCCTGCTTTGCTGGCTAACTCCTATTGATCCTTTATGCCTCTGCTTTAGATGTCACTCCCACAACTGTGCACCCCTTCAGTACCCCTAGAATGAATTAGAAGCTCCTCTGTGCACTCCCGTGGCATCCTCTATTTATCTTTTTATAGCAATTATCACACTATTGAAATTGTCATCTTGTTTATTTCTTCTGTCTGTGCGTGCATGCCCAGTTGTGTCTGACTCTTTGTGAACCTTTGACAGTAGCCCTCCAGCCTCCTCTGTCCATGGAATTCTCCAGACAAGAATACTGTAATGGGTTGCCATTTTCTCCTCCAGGGCATCTTCCCAACCCAGGGATGGAACCAGGGTCTCCTGTCTACATTGCAGGCAGATTCTTTAACCACTGAGCCATCAGGGAAGCTCACTAGACTGTAAACATCATGAGGGCTAAGACTTATATTGATAACTAATAATAAGTATTTACTGAATAGACAGATAAATATTCTAGATCAATTCCTTCATTTTCTTCTTATCTTTTAAAAAAGTTGATTTGAAAAAAAAAAATAAAAAAGTTGATT
This sequence comes from Cervus canadensis, assembly GCF_019320065.1. NCBI lineage: Eukaryota > Metazoa > Chordata > Mammalia > Artiodactyla > Cervidae > Cervus > Cervus canadensis. Next base: position 62,126,789 of record NC_057391.1, on the reverse strand, counting down.
TGGCTGTCCTGGGTCTTACCTGTGGCATGGAAACCCTTACTCAGCATGTGGACTCTAGCTCTCTGACCAGAGATTGAACCTCAGCTCCCTGTATTAGGAGTGCAGCGTCTTAGCCACTGGGTCACCGGGTTAGTCCCCTTTATTTTCTTCTTGAGCAAACTGAGGGCCAGATAAGTTAGTAACATGTCTGATGCTACCAGCACTTTGGCCTCATAGAAGCTGGGCTCTGAATTTAGTTTCTCTGCTGTCTGGTATTTTCTTGGCTGACTTGCTCTAGTACTTAGCTAACATTGTTTCAGAAACTGTGGAACAATTGTAATTTAACATTTGAAAAATGTGGTTAGGAACTCAAGTAAATAAAACAATAATCATATAATTAATTCAAAGCTCAGACACAAGGATTTAAAAAAAAAAATCCTCTATTATTTTAAATTACCCATGTCATTGTTTTCCTCCATTCTCCTGGAGTTGTTGAAAGAATGTGGCATAATAGTGTGCTCACTGTCGGAGGCCTGGGTTTCTGTATGACAGCCAGGATGTAACTCCATTCTGGCAAAATCTGATGTTATCGCTCAGGTTTTTGTTGCACTGAAGTTAGGACATCTTCTTCTGGGAGGATCCTGGTGGGAAAAACATCCAGATATCAAATCGTTCTCTTCAGCAGTGCCAAATAACAGGGCTTGCAATGAAAATGAGAACAAAGCAAGCCTGGGATGGTAAAAAGAGCAGAGGCTTTGAAACCATGAAAACCCTGATTTAATTCTAGTTTACCGCTTTGTACCCTTGGGCATAATATTTTCTCTGAGCATTTGTTCCCTCATCTGTAAAATGGGGTAACTGGAAAGTTAATTTAAGGCTGAATTTGTATAAAGAGTCTAATCTAGTGTCTGGCTAAAGGCCCTATTGCAGTTGCTTTCCCAATTCAGGCATTCCTGCAGGACAAAGATCTTCACCACAGGGCCTGGTCAGGGAACCTGTAGGTGCTCAGTAACACAGAAAGATTCATGATTGTAAGAGAGGTGTATTATCACAGAATAGCTAAATTCTTGCTTCAAAGCACCTGAGGTTACTGTCTCTTCCTGTCTGTTTTCTACTGGGATTTGGGCGGATGTGTTTACTCATGTCTTTTAGACACTATCTTTACATGTGTATACCTCAGAAAGAACTGCAGTCTGGTTAGGCTTGTTACAATGACAGTGGAAGACAGAGCTATGTGAAAAAATAAAAAATAAAAAAATCTCAACAGAATGTAGATTTTGCCATCTTTGCCTGCTCAGATGATTGAACTGGGTTACTCAAATATATATATTAATTTATTTCATGAAGTATCTGAATCACTTAAGGCCTTTACTGAAAAAGTGAAAACGTTCTGTTGAATCCAGGGGGACTCTGGAAAAGTGGCTGTATACCCTTCAGATGGGCTTTCCCATTGCCTCAACTGTTAAGAATCCGCCTCCAATGCAGGAGACTCAGGTTTGATCCTTGGGTGGGGAAGATCCCCTGGAGGAGGGCATGGCAACCTATTCCAATATTCTTGCCTGGAGAATCCTGTGGACAGAGGATCCTGGTGGGCTACAACCACAGGGTCACAAAGAGTTGGACACAATCAAAGCAACTGAGCATGTACCCACACACCCTTCAGATAATTTTCTTGAGTTGTTTGGGGTGCTTTTGGGAAAAAATATTACCACCGACTTGCTTGCTTACTACTCCAACCCATACCGCTTTCTCCTAAGGCTAACCCATACTGCTTTTTGAAGTATACTCTTGGTGTTTAATTATGTACTATCTTGAGTCTGTCCTTTGGAACAAGATTTTGTTTCCTGAGAATGAGGACCAAGTCTTTTGTTGAGGCAGTACTGGAACTTCTAAGGAGATCAAAATAAATTGTTTACCAATTGCATGAGTCACAATAACTTATGTTTTTCAGTAACTCAAGAGTAGGTATTCTCTCCATGTTACCCATGGGGAAAACGATTTTCATAAGCTCAAAGTCTTGAATTGGAATTGCCATGAAGATCTTATCTCTTACCTTTTGGCAAATTGCTATTGTTCTAGGCCATTGCTTTGGCAGGATTCCTTTGGGAAACGTAGGAGACATTATAATTTTAAGTCAAAAAAACATGAATTCTAATTTGTTTCTTCTCATTTTTAAAAATGAATGTGGAAAGGAACACTTATGATAAGCAATGAGAAAAGATACAGTATCAGGTGAGAGAATAAGGTGGAGAAAAACCAAAATCATTTAGCAAATGGATTGCAGCTAGCCAGAATTTCACTACGTTTTAAAACTTGAGCCCCACAGAACACAAAGGGATGTGTGTCTTACTGTGTCTTTACTGAAGGCCATTTAACACTGGGAATTTTTCCAGCAGTGTAGTTCAATAACAGTAGTCCTTCTTACAACATTTGGGACTTGCCCTGTTGAAAATCAATATGCTCAGTGTCTACTGAAATTGCACATTTGTTCTCTGTGATATGTATATAGGATGACCATATAAATTATCCTCCACACTGGGACTTTTTTTCTGAGTGAAAGGGATAGTCATTAATTGCACCAGGACAATTAGTATAAGTTGAGACTATCCCAAGAAAACTATGATGACAGAATATGTCAATTATAGAAACATAGATTTGTGTAGTCTCTTTCTAAGGAAGGTTATTATATATTTCTGTGAATATATTTCTGTAGGCTTAAAAGAACAGGTAACTAAGGTATTCAATTCATGATGGTGGTGGAATTGAACTGAGTCATCTACACATTCTTAACAAGTCTTTTTTGTAAGTTGGGTCCTACTTGCTGGTCTGTTGCCTGCCTTTGCACACTCCAGTGCAAGCATCACAACTAGCCACTTGGAAATTGAACCCACAATCTTGCTTTCATCAGTTTAGTTTGTAACAAGTTTTAGATTCTGCAGGGCCCTATCAGTGGGTCATATGCTAGACTATAAGATCAAAGCAAAAACGCAGAGGGTTCTGGGCTTTTCCTGTAAGGCCCCAGATTCTAGTCCTTTGTTTATCAGTAACTAACTGTGATTTTTGGCAAGTCACGCAACCTGTGTTTTGGTTTCCTTATCTCTAATGTGGGGTAATGCTATCTGATGTGCAGACCTCAAAGGTTTATTAGGAGGACCCAGTGAAGTGATGTATGCGGAAGCCTTCTGGAAAGTGCTATCCATATGTGAAGTGTTATCATTCCTAGGAGAGAAGGGGGACATGAGATGTGAGGGGAAAACAGGGCTTTCAACTCTAGCTGGCCTTGCAGATTAGGCTTGTGCAAACAAATGATGAAAATAAGGCCACAGAAGAGACGTTATACTCTCTTTTATGAATAGGAGCAGGGAGAGAGAAAAGTGAGGATAGGGACTGTAGCCAGCAAGACCCAGGGACGATAGGGTGAGATGGCTTCCATTCGTTTTTTTTATATCACTGTTGTCCCCAGGACCTGTCAAGACTGCATCAAATATGGACTTATTGAAGAAAAAGAAGACAGCTGGGCTCCAAGGTTGTGAGGGTACATTAACTCATTCCTGATTGAAGGGGTTGGTTTTATTCTATAGTTCAGTAGGAATCAAAATATCATACTTGCCTTTCTTCTCCTGTTGACTTTTTGTCAAGATTAAACAAAATCATTTATGTAAAACTGCTCTATGGACTATAAATTCCAATAAAAGAAAAAATAAGAACTTCATGGGATGAGTCTGTTGATGATAGTCATTATTGGGTTGGCCAAAAATTTCGTTTAGGCTTTTCCATGTGCTGGCATGTAAATCTGAATGAACTTTTTGGCCAACCCTATATTATAGTAAGAGTCACCATGGGAAAGCAACAGGCGTTTTGCAGCAGGCTTAGGTAATTAGGAGAGGCTTCCTGGAGGAAGAGATATTATAGGTGTCACCATGGGAAAGCAACAGGCGTTTTGCAGCAGGCTTAGGTAATGGAGAGGCTTCCTGGAGGAAGAGATATTTAGGTTAAGGCCAGAAAAATGACTAGAGTTAACCAGGTCATGGATGTTGGGGTGCGTCACCCAGCTCCTCCTTAAGGATGGAAACAGTCCTTCCCCTGCTGGCAGTAGCACTGCCTTTTTGATGATTCTCAGCTGAGGTGTTTCCCTAGGAATTGCTCTCTGCTGAAAGAAGCTACCTTGCTCAAGGCTATCTCAATCTCTGGGGGCAGCTGAGGTAAAAGAACTACCTTCTTACCTTCATTCAGACATCTCTGAAGGGCCATCTCAGCTCCAGAGTTCCTCAGAAGATCAACTGAGGCTTCAATTGCACCTGCATTGGAGATAAGCTTTTCCTTCTGCCCAATTCTGCTTCCGTCCCTATTCATAGGTATTGGTCCTAGGCACACTGCTCAGTAAAAATTCTGCACAAATAAACCATCCCCTCAATGAAGACAAAGAGTGTAGAGAGTTACTAAAAGATGCAACATCCTATCTAAGGCCTAGAGGTGTTGGAGGAGTTAAATTTTTTTTTTTTGAGTTAAATTTTTTATTTTTATTTTTTACGAAGTCTGCAAAGTAGTGATTATAGTCAGTAGAAGAGACACAATTCCAAAGAGGGAGTCAAGCTCTTGTCATCTGTGTCAAGAAGATGGAGAGACTGGACTCTATCCCAAGGCCAATGGGAAGCCCTAGAAGGTTATAAATCATGGGTGAGACATGGTCTGGTTTTCTAATTTGTTTTTTAGAAAGATCATTTTGGCCACTGTATGGCACCATTAATTAAAACTCATTACTGACAATCACCATATTTTTTATTAGAATATTGGAGTGACTGGTGACCTCCTTGTGCACTCCACACCTTTACAGAAAGAATGGTAAACCATATGTCCCCCAGCAGAATCATGTAATGATCACCCATACTGTAGCATTATTATTGGACCTTTAAAACTCTGAAGGGATTCAATTATAGTTCTTTGTTGTTGTTTTTTTAAAACCTGATTCACACTGTTTTAGTATTTACTGAGCACCAATGACATGCCAGAAAGCACTGTGCTATTGCTGTGGAGGATCAAAGACAGAAGCTCTCACGAAGAGGGCCGTGGCTGTCTCATTCATCACCCTGCCACTGAAGTGCCTGCAAATAGTGAGTGCCCAATAAACAAGCCAACAAACAAAAAATGGAAGGAGTCTCAGAAACATGTGAGAATTACTTAGTCCTCATGAGCACAAAATGGGGATAACAGTTTCTCACTTACCAACATTGTTATGAGAATGGATAGGTAAAATACTTTCTCCAGAAGCTTAAATATAGTAAAAATTTTATTTACTCAAATAGTTCAAATACTGTTTGCTATTCTCAGTATTGATAGAAACAAATCAATGCCTTAAATGATTACAACCAAACTTCTGATATCTATTTCTCTCTTGTTCTCTTTGTCCTGTAATATCACTTCAAAAGAAAAATGTGATTTGCAAACGAAGTTAAAAGATTTAGTCACTCACTGATTTATTCAACAGCTCTTTTTTTGAGGTCATCCAAAATGCCAGGCATGGGTTATGCAGTGGTGAGTCGAACAGACCGTGTCCCTGTTCTTGTGGAGCTTATAATCTAGAAGGAGAACATTTAACAAAGAAAATCTCATCAGTTATTACCAAAACAATCTGTCACTAGATAAAATATTAATAGAAGCTAATTTAGTAATAGAAAGGTAAATCTTCTCTGAAGAAGTAACCTTTAAACTGGGAACTAAGAGTAGGAGTTTCATTAAGAACAGGGAATAAAGCACCCTAGAAAACGGGAAAATCCTGTGCAAAGACCCCGTGGTAGAAAAAAGCTTGGCTTACTGGAAAGATGGAGGGAAAGCCAGTGTGGTAAAGTGAAGGGAGATGAAGCCAGGAAAAAGGCAAGGCAAATCTAGAAGGGTCTTGGTTGTTATGTGGTCTTCTTTTATTCAGACTAAATAGGATACACAAACTGCCTAAAATTTGTTCCTGGATGGATCAGTATGGTTCATGATGTCTGTAAAACAAGGATAGGTAAACTGCAGTCTCAATAGTCACATCTAAGCCTTGGGAAAGTTGATTATTTTCCCCCCTCTGGTTATGGTGATAAATGAAGAGGCATATAGCAAAGGCACGTAGTTGTTTGTTGAGAGTGCTTATAAAAAAATACATTTTTACCCCTAGACAAAATGGAACTATTAGAAAGTCTTTTTTTTCTGCTTACCCCCTTTTTTCTTGATGTGGTTCTTCGAAGGTAAACAACCAGTGGGAGCAGTGGACAATTTAGAACAGAGATGCTGTGGTGGTTTCCCAGGAGACATAGGACAATTCTGGGTGTCATCAGTGTTTGGGTGGTGGCTTACACACTGGATTTGCTCAGAGAGGCCTCCATTTCCCTCTCAGTGATTAGAACAACCTGTGTTCTGGAATACAGTATTTAAACAGCAAGATTGGCATTGCTATCTTCCAGGATGGTGAAGGCTTAATTAACATTTGAAAATGCTTTGAAATCTTTGGATAAAAGTGTTCTGGAAGCATGAAGTGTTATTATCTTTGGAGTGATACAGGTCATGTGACACAGGAAGTGGCTTTGAAGGAAAGGAAAACCTTTCATCAAGCAAACTCCTTGGGGTGGTTTGAGCCTGTTTTGAGTGACTCAACATGCCCGTGTCATCTCTCCCTAGACCGTGAATGAAAGGAATAACTTGGCCTATAGCTTAGCAACTGCCACCGTCATTAACTGAAAGAATTTAGTGAACTTGTACGTGAAACATACTACAAATTACACAGAATCCTAAAGCATATAGCACAGTTGTCCCTTATAAGCACTGAGTAAATATTAGCTGTTACTATGACTGTTCTCCATCAATATAGTTTAAAACCTCTGGACTTGTTTTTTCTGAACTTAATGCCTTTCAACCAGAGTTCAATGTTCTTCAGTGATAAATCAGTTTTACTTTCATTTTAAAGACTCGGTAAAGAGCAAAATAAATGAAGACTGTTATGACTGAGGCCCTAATGTGGGAGCAACAGATAAGCACCTTCATTGCCTAAGACCCTTTCCGGCATGTAACATTAGCTCAAAGCTGGATCCTAAGTCCTTCCCTTTCTCAACAAGAAGGACTCAAAATAGAAACTGGGTTTCCTAACTTCTGATGATTCCTCCGGGTCTTCAGTGGACAGGATTTCAAAGAGAACACTTTAAAGCAGTTCCAATTTATTTAATGGCAAAAGGGAAGAAAGATTTCATCTTCTTCCTTCCATTAACTTATATATCTTCATAATACTTCCTGGATAAGTAGAAGTCAGAACAGGGGTGGAGAGTGAAGAATGGGAATATGGATCATTTGAGAAAAAAAAAATATTTTTGAGCAATATATATATCAAATCAAACCTCCCCATGTGTGTTTGTTAAATTAATTTTACTGGCTGGATGTCTAGAAGTTTCTTTTTCTTTAAATGCACACCTGCCTCAAATATAATATTTTGACCAAGGGAAAGGTATTTTGGGAAGTAGTACAGGAGAGAGAGGGAGAGAATAAGAGAAGGCTGTAGGTAAGAGGATATAAACCAAGTAATAATTGAGTAAGGGCCCCAGGGCACGCCGGAATGGTGAGGGCGCCAGGGCATGCTGGGATAGCGAGGCCGTGCAAGGCATGCTGGGAGGGGTTCCGGGACTCTTACCCGTACCCGTGAGTAGGCTCCTCAGACGTGGCCCAACAGTTCTGTGTGGTCAAGCATGGAGCTGACCTAATTAAAAGCTCATTACACCAGCACATCCCCATTAACAGGCAGACCCACGTGCAAATCCTTCAGAGCAGGAGCTCCTTCTGTTTCCCAGACGGGATTCCAGCGCCAACCATGGGGCCTGGAAACTCTGGCCAGTTAAGGGATCTCCACGTCTGTGACCATCAGGTACAGTTCCTTTCTGGCTTGTTTCATATTCTGGTAAATTAGTTTTATTTGCTCTGAAACATTGTAACAAAGAAAGCTCTCCGGTCATCACATGGGTAAAAATAACACAGGATAAAAGAACAGTGTACTTCACCTAATCAGAAACAAATAACTAAATCTCCCTGGAAAATGAGGACTTTTCTATCCCGCCCTTTTGGTGGGATTTTGAAATTTCCATTCCATAGGCAGACTGCGGGTACTGGCCTTCCTTGCATTGTATTTTGTATAACTGTTGCCCACCCTGACAGAAGATCTCAAAACTTAAGTATAAAGTTGGTAAATGATCCTATTGTTTGGGAGGTGGGGGTGGAGATGGAGTGGGAGCAGAGGGTTTATCTAACCCAAAAAAAAAAAAAAAAAAAGGAAAATGCAACCTAACCAGGCTCAAATTAACTGAAATGGATCAAAGTAAACAGAGACATCTAAAAGCTTTTGTAAGTTAAAAGTGGCTATCTGTTGCAGGTCTTGCCTCATTAACTGCTGATTGAAGCTCTGCTTGGCCCTCTGGGATACCTAACACCCCAGGCCTATCAGGAGAGGAACCCTGGTTAGCCACTTTTGCCTTTCTCTGTGTTGCTTTGCACAGCTCCTTGACCTCAACCTTCATACAAATCCTTTCTACCAGGCAAAGGGAGGAAAGGGTTGTCCTTGAGAATCATGCTGGCACTGTCACTTCTAGCCAATGAGGACTTGTGGGAAAAGAGAAGTGGATGGCAAAGATGTGGTATCTCTGCAGATCTGTATTCTTAAAGGCAGACTTGCAATTCTGACGTTTTAAGTAGAGCCTCTGCACAAGATTATGTCAGGGAAAGAGCCCATTTTGTTTTTCCCTTAGGTGTTGGTCTCATCTCCATATGTGAATGGTGAAAGGTGACGATTAGACCATATGCTTTAAGATGCAGATATCTCTTGGCTCCCATCATCCCAGCCCTTCAGCAGGTTATTCAGCTGGGACAGGGAGCCAAAACTGAAAGGGTTGTCTAGGGGAGGAAGAGAAAATAGTGGTGGGGGTGAGCTGGGAAGTTGCGGGGGGGGGGGGGGGGCAGCAGAGGGGGGAAGGAGGAGCAGGGCTCTTTTGAGTAGGACCAGATAGGTCTCTGTGTAGAGTAATATTACAGCTCTTTCTCTCATAAACAAGCTGCATGCCTGCTTCTAAAGACCCATCTGGCATAGCTTTGAGAATGGCAATAATTACAAGCTGATGATGGACATGGAAAAAAAGCCCTGCTGAGCTAACTCATAAGGAAGTACAGGCCAGGACTGCAGGGAAATTACAGGCTGAAAACCTTTCTAGTTTAGGCCTTTTGGTGTTCTTAATCACAGACTTTAAATGTTGTAATAAACACTGTTGCATTTTATTGACCAACTCCCATGACAGGCAAATCTTTTTCATTTTATTTTATTTTTACCATTTGCTCTTTGGAAAGCTGCTCAGCAGTGACTGTTTAGGCCATGACAATGGGTCTTTGGTTTTTCTGCTTATAGGAAAATTGGTGATCTTTTTTTAGTTAATGGAAATATATGTATATATACAATTTATTTCCCCTTAAATTGCTCTCTGCATTCTATGGTTCAGATAGACTCTCAGATTCAATGCTTGAACTTTAGCTATATAAGATATGGTCTGAATGTTTGAATAAAGAAAACTTAAGAGATAAAAAGAACAAACTTGGGAAGAATAATCTATAATTCTATACAATCAAATAGCGTTTCTTATATAGAAATGAGTAAAAATCCAAGTTAAATAATGTACTGTTAGGTTCTGGCTTTGTTTGTAGAGACAATCCTTATTTCAGGGATGAATTTGATATGGAAAGGATAATCTTTCTTAAAAATTTTAGAACCTAATATTTTACAAGTGGATCTAAGACATTTTGTCCTCTCAAACATTTTAGATCATTCATGGGGTTGCAAAGAGTCGGACACGACTGAGCGACTGAACTGAACTGAACTGAACTGAATGGAGCAAATGTTTTCAGGAAATCATCTTAGGAAGAACAAAATAGGAACACTGGAAATTTCCTTTCCTCTGAAACATGATTAACCTTGAAATCTATAGCTTAAAGATCATGGCAAAGGTGGTCTTGAATATAAAACGTTATTACCAGTTGCTATTATAATGAGATTTTGATATCTAATGTGGAGTTGATTTTACTTCAACATGTTACCAGTTTCCATGAAAATAATTTGATCTTCATTTTATACATTTTAAAAGCCTGAGGTTAGAAATGGTGAAAGATGGTGTCAATCAGAGTTTTTCAATGATCTGATTAACTTATTATACAAATAAATCTTTGTTCGAAAGATACCTTTATGGATTTTATAGCAGAGAAGGTAAAGTTTGTTGTTCTTTAAGCACTATGTACTGCATTTGTAACTTATTTTCAAATCCCTTCCTTCTTTGCTATAGTTTCTTATTCATATTCGTTAAAGACTTATATTTTATTCTTTGTGTTTTGCATATAGTCCTGGCCACCTTGGATGGACTATTTAGTTCTGTCCTTTTGTATTTGATTACTTGTTCAGGGACATAAAGTTTTGAGGTCTATGAAGTTAAAGCTGTGAAATGGTTGTGTAATGGAAATTTACCAATATAAACTCAGGCTCTTGTCCTTTCATAAGCATCGCTTTACCTGAAGCTTCCTTGTCAATGAGAAATTATTTCTTTATGTCTAACTGTCTCTTTTCCTATACAGGCTGGAATTGTTCCTAACAAAAGAAGCATGAATTGGTGGAAACTATACATTAAATGCAAGACTATTTGTCTAGTTTTCATTAGGTTGCTGAGTGAAAAGCCTTAATTCCTGCCTTTTCCCAAGGTACTCAGATATCCATGAAAGCCCCCTCATCTCGTACTATCATTTCTCTCACTGGGCACAATCCAGCTTTAAAGAATTCAACACTTACTGGTCTTTAGAGAACTGTCAGCAGTGACAGCAACCAGGGACGTGACATGTCTTACTGTTTACAAAGGATGAGCGCAACAGGCCCTCTCGGATAACTTGATAAGCCTTGCAACTTCTCTCTCCCTGATTCTGGTCTCTCTGGGCCAGCTGCCTTTTCGAGGCCAGCTAAAGATACAAGTTTCAAAACTTGATCTAAACACTGACAAGGCAGCAGACACAGTGGCAAAGATAAACTAGGGCTGCTCAAGGTTGCTTTGTAAAACTGTAAACAGAAAGAGAAACAAGAAAAATCTCAGTCCCTGATTTCTTAATGCATACAGTTTTCTTATGTACTTAAAGTTTGGTGAAAAAATCCTGAAATAGCAGTAAAGTAAGTTCATGGATTATTATCATGGTCTTGAATATTTAATCTCTTTTTCTCATTTCAACATCCTTCCATTCCTCTAGAAATACCACACAATGTTGTAATTAAATTAAGTTCAACTTTTATTTCTCACTGTCTTGTTTTTAAGTATTCGGAACATACTCTTCTGTGTAGGGAATCCTGAAATGTCTTAGAAATTGTACAAATGCACGTACTTTTCTTCATTCCTACTTTGTGAAGAACTTTCTTAGGAGGAGGGGGATGACCCTGGGAAGTTGAAACTCCTTTCTTCCTTTCCTTTTGCTGCCATTCAGCATTGAACAAATGGAGGAGGAAAGGAAAGTTTCATGTGCTTATGTTGCCCTTGCGTCAATGCTTTTGTTAGGTGGTATATATCCTAATTCCACCAACTCCATGGGATTTAGGAGTATTGTTTTCCTTAACTTCTTTGTAACTAACTGGGACAATGCTGTTATCTTCTAAAGGTGCTGGACTGTTCCCAGAAGTGAGCTCTTCCAAGGTGCTTGGACAAAAGATTTTTACTAATTGTACTCCCACCCCTTTGTTTCTTCTTTGTTACAGAAATGCCATTGTTGAAAATAATGTATGCCACAGTCAATAGAGCAAAGCACCTTTCTTAATTTTAGTAGTTTAAAGGCCACATCAATCACACATGTTGTAACTTAGAGTTGTCACAGAAAGGGATTTAGTCTTGATTATGAGGCAGAATCTTCCTGGTTGTGGCCAACAATCTGCTCGGTTATTTCTGAACAGTTCTCATAAGATGATTGCCTAATTTTTTTTTTTTAACTAAAGCATCACTGCTTATAAATCATTGCTTCATAGCTATTGAATCTCAGAATGCAAGTGAAAATGACTATTTCCTTTTTATAGATGGGGCTTCCCTGATAGCTTAGATGGTAAAGAATCTTCCTGCAATACAGGAGACGTGGGTTCAATCCCTGGGTAGGGAAGATCCCCTGGAAAAGAGAATGGCTACCCACTCCAGTATTCTCGCCTGGATAATCCCATGGACATAGGGGCCTGGTGGGCTATAGTCCGTGGGGTCACAAAGAGTTAGACATGACTGAGCGACTAACACTTTCACTTTTTAAACTTTTTTTGTAAACAGATGGTGAAATTACAGTTCTTGAAACCATCTTGCTCTGTGTACAGTGTGAGTGACATCATGAACCAGGGTTATGTGCTTTCAGGTGTTTTCAGCTGTTCTTTTTTCTCCTGTGAGCCCAGTTTGAAAATGGAGGCACAGTTCTAACTGGGACACTCAGAACAATAGACCCATTGGTAGAGGCTCTCACAGTGATAAGCAGTGGAATGCAAAACTGCAAACTTAACGGCTATTTGCGATTATTAGCACCATCTGAAAATGCTGGGAACAATAGAGCAATGTGGCTAGGAAATGATACAAAAGAAGACTATTCACTCCAGCTCAGTGTTTGAGCCTATAGAATTATTGAATACTATTGATTCTGATGGTGACTGTACCTTTCTGTACCACCTTGATATGCTGGGGTGATTTCCATCCTAAACAAGTTAAGTGCATTTTTATGATTTCACAGGCTAAAGTGTTAACTCTTACTGAAATATCTATATTTGGAATTGTACAAATATTGTCTTTTCCATACACTAAGATTAACTTTCTTAAAAGTTATCCAAATAATTTATTGTCTCATCAGACCATATTTTGGAAATACTTTTTCCTTGGTACCAGGTACAGAGTGGAGTGAAGTTGCTCAGATGTGTGTGACTCTTTGCGATCCCATGGACTGTAGCCTACCAGTCTCCTCTGTCCATGGAATTTTCCAGGCAGGAGTACAGGAGTGGGTTGCCATTTCCTTCTCCAGGGGAATCTTCCTGACCTGGGGATTGAACCCAGGTCTGCCACATTGCAGGCAGACGCTTTACCCTCTGAGCCACAGGTACAGAGTAGATAGAGATTTGTGCTTAGGTAGGATGCACTCTGCAGAGATCTCCATGTGTAGATGGGATACCAGTGCTACTTCTAGCAAAATAATAAAGCTACTAATAATCCTCAGAAGACCTCATGATAAATCAAGGCTCAAAAATTGATATGCTACCTAAGGGATGTAGTATTGCATTTTTAGCCTTTCTTCTCAAGCTCAGGGCTTCCCTTGTGGCTCAGCTGGTAAAGAGTCCACCTACAATGCAGGAGACCTGGGTTCAATCCCTGGGTTGGGGAGATCCCCTGGAGAAGGGAAAGGCTACCCACTCTAATATTCTGCCCTGGAGAATTCCATGGACTATACAGTCCCTGGGGTTGCAAAGAGTTGGACACGACTAAGTGACTTTGACTTTCACTTTTCACTTTTCTCAAGCTTAACTATTCCCGCTTCCTTTTGCTTCTTCTCTGGTCTGGCTGTGGCTTTCAGGTATTTGTTCAGTCCCAGGTTTTGTTTGTTTGTATGCTTTTAGCTTGAGCTTGGGGAGTAATTATGTAGCTTGAGGTCCTTCAACTTCTATCTCATCTTGAGTCCTTGTGTCATTTTCAAGACAGAGTTTCTTTCTCAGGTAAATTTATCGGCCTGCCTGCTTAGCTTTATCACTGTCCAGGCCTCTATCTGCAGAGGTATGAGAACTTGAGATCTGCTAACATGCAAAACAAAGATAAAAGCATTTTTAAAAAATGTCTTCCTGCATACGGGCCTGCTTTATAATAAACCAGAACAGTGCATGAATTAAGATGTTGTTGAAATGCCTGAGTGTCTCTGCCCTTTTATTACATCCAGGGTGATGAGGTCATGGCTTACTGTTTAGCTTATATGGTACAATTAAGAGATTCATTTCTTAACGTGATTCATCTCAGGGAGAGTTGACTCAAAAGTTTTAGAGTAGAGGCAGAAAGATGTTGGAAAATTATGATTTTCTTTTGGAAGTTTTAGTTTGTTTTTTCCTTCCAGGTGAGACTAAGAACTGCAATTAGTCTGTCTCAGATTTCTTAGTAGCAGGGAATTTGATTACTTAATGCCAGTAAGGCTAAGGAGATGGTTTCAGTTCTTGGCTTTTTTCCCTTTTTGGAATGAAGGCAAAAATGTGAACTAAATATTTGATTTATTAAGACATTGTTAGATCTATATGTAGAGATGTTTAAATGAAATTTATCTCAGATGTGTGTGTATATATGTAACATATATCATACTTGTATATTTATTACATTTGTATTGTGTATATATAGATCATTTTTTATTGTGATGGTTATCTGTTGAGCCTTGATTGTGAAGTGAAGTGAAAGTCGCTCAGTCGTTTCTGACTCTGTGACCCCATACAATCCGTGGAATTCTCCTGGCCAGAATACTGGAGTGGGTAGCCTTTCCCTTCTCCAGGGAATCTTCCCAACCCTGGGATTGAACCTAGGTCTCCCACACTGCAGGTGGATTCTTTACCAGCTAAGCCACAATGGAAGTCCAAGAATACTGGAGTGGGTAGCCTATCCCTTCTCCAGCAGATCTTCCCGACCCAGGAATCGAACCGGGGTCTCTGCATTGCAGGCAGATTCTTTACCAGCTGAGCTATGAGGGAAGCCCTGAGCCTTGATTGAGCTCTTTTAAATGTAGCACTTAAGTCTGTACTGTTGACAAAGAGCTGGCCTCTCCATCTGGTTAGGGCGGCGGTCCTCAGTCAGTGGCAAAGCCTTCTCGCGTATGTGTGAATATAGAAATGTTGAGAAGAATGGATTAGGTCATTTCTGTTCTTTTATGAAAGATGTATTTGTGGGCCTCAGTTTGGGTGATATTTACTGAGGTTCCGTCCTTCCCGCTAAGCCTTGTTGGTTGTGATTCTCGACTTAGTCTTTTATTCATGGTTTATCTTTTAGTGAAAATTGATAATTTCTGTACTGGTCAACCCTAGTATAAGAGCTGTTTATAAAATGCTTGTCTTATTTAAGGCAACATGCTAGGCATTCAGGACCCCCTTCAGAGGGATTAACTACTGTCTCTTTTAGGAAGAGATGGAAAATTAGTGAATGCAAGTCAGATTTCTTAATGTTATTCATCTCAGAAAGAGTTGAATTGTAACAAAGGGGTAAACACAGTGTTATATGTGCTTTGAGGAGGAAGCAGTTTATTTTTCCTTGCAATCAGGTGAGGCCTCCTAGAGGTATGACATTTGAATTAGTCTTTAGAAGAGAAGGCAGATTTGAATAGATGCAGCTAGAAGAAAAATACAAAGTTCTAGAAGTGTGAAAGTCCATGACATGATTCAGGAAAGGAGATGAGTCTGTTTTGGGTAGAACATTAGCTGTGTGTGAATAGAAAATGGCAGATAAGTTTTGAAGTATGGGACAGTTTCAGTTTATTAGTGGCCTTGAATACTATGCTAAGAAATTTGACCTTTGTTTCAGAAATACCGCAGAAAGCTAGTAAAAGCTTTTGGACTAACAGAATATGCCGTGATTATAACTACACTGCAGAAAGGTAACTGTTGGGGATGTGAAAGCTGGCTTGAGGCAGAGAGAAAGCAAGTGGTGACAGCAGGCTCACTGGGGGCTGTTCTAACGAGCCAAGCATAGATGACGTGACATAGGCAGTGACTGTAGGATTGAAAGCATAGTTGAAGAGCCATTCTAAACCTAGAATTGCATGTGGTAGGAGACACAAATAACTGACGTTTCTACTTCAGATGATTGGTAAATGGAGAAATCATGAGCTGAGATAAGGAAATTTAGGAGAGGGTTTGAGGGAGAAAACAATGAATGCTTAAATTGATATTTTTAATAAACTTTGATTATATACACCATTTCTTCTTTTGAAGACAAGTTTGTAACAGCTATTTGTTCTAGATGCCATTATTAGAATTATACCCTAATTTGCTTTTGATTTAGGATCTTGACACTTCCTAACTCCTCAGAGGAGGAGGAGAAAGAAAAGATATATTTTCTTTTTATCACTTCTGAACATATTTCTGTTTTACTGTAATCTCAAGGTATTTCTTAAGAGTATCTTGAGACTTCCTCAAGATAAACCCTTTGACCTAAAATCCCTTTCTTCAGGCCATACTCTTGAGGATGAGGCAATATGAAATCCTTACTAATACTTGTAGGATTCTCAGTTTAGACAGAACTGGCCTTTATAAGGCTAAACTTGGAACCAAAATGGATGCTTGGATCACATATCTCCTGCTGGTTACGAAGCTGCCAGATTCTAATCCAGTGGGTGGAAATGGACACCAGCCACCGAGGAAGTGATGGCCGCACCTGGGCATCTACTACCTCTCCTGCTTTCTCTCCTTGAGGAGGAAGGAAACCGTGGGCTTTTCTAGGCATTTTTCTTGTTCTTTTAATATGGGGGAACTGAGGAGTCTTGGCCTTCAGAGGTTGGATAGAGAACCTAAGGCTGGAGAGATTTCCAGCGAGCAGATGGTTCCCATCTTCAAACTGCCGTTACTTTCTTTCTACACCCCCTTTCCTGAGCTGTACAATGCATTCCATCTCCAGAACTATAGTGCACAGTGTTAGAAAGTCTTAGCAGAGAGCCTGGAGTTTAAAGACAATGCAAGGCTACAAAGTAGAGACATCAAAATTGGAGAAAGGACTATACCATTGTGCTTTCTTCCTGCAAATGAAATGTAACTTATATAAATATTCAAACTCCTTCCTGAGTTTTTTTCTTTATTATATTTTCATACCACATATCCAGTGATGACTGGTCCTCTTTAAAGGTAGTGAAAAGTGTTACCAAAATTCCAAATATTTATGTTTCATCTGATATAGCTTTTCTGCAGTTTGCAGTATGAATTCGGTTTGCAATTTGTTGTTGTTCGGTCCGTTAGTCCTGTCCGATCCCATGGACTGCAGCACTTCAGGCTTCCCTGTCCTTCACTATTTCCCAGAGTTTGCTCAAACTCATGTTAATTGAGTTGGTGATACCATCCAACCATCTTATCCCCTGTCATCCCCTTCTCCTCCTGCCCTCAATCTTTCCCAGCATCAAGGTCTTTTCCAATGACTCAGTTCTTCGCATCAGGTGGCCAAAGTATTGGAGCTTCAGTCTCAGTCCTTCCAATGAATATTCAGGGTTGATTTTCTTTATGATTAACTGGTTTGATCTCCTTGCTGTCCAAGGGACTCTCAAGAGTCCTCTCCAGCACTGCAGTTCAAAAGCATCAATTCTTCAACATTCAGCCTTTTTTATTGTCCAGCTCTCACATCTGTACATGACTACTGAAAAAAACCATAGCTTTGACTATAAGGACCTTTATTGGCAAAGCAATGTCTCTGCTTTTTAATGCACTTAATAGGTTTGTCATAGCTGTTCTTCCAAGGAGCAAGCATCTTTTAATTTCATGGCTTCAGTCACCATCCACGGTGATCTTAGAGCCTAAGAAAGTAAAGCCTGTCACTGTTTCCATTGTTTCCCTATTTGCTATGAGCAGATGCCATGATCTTCATTTTTTGAATGTTAAGTTTTGAGACAGCTTTTTCACTCTCCTCTTTTAGCTTCATCAAGAGGCTCTTTAGTTCTTCTATGCTTTCTGCCATAAGTGTGGTGTCATCTGCATATCTGAGGTTATTGATATTTCTCCTGACAATCTTGATTCCAGCTTGTGCTTCATCCAGCCTGGCATTTCGCATGATGTACTTTGCATATAAGTTAAATAAGCAGGGTGACAATATACAGCCTTGATGTACACCTTTGCCTATTTGGAACCAGTGTGTTGTTCCATGTCCTGTTCTAACTGTTGCTTCTTGACCTGCATACAGGTTTTGCAGGAGGAATTCCCCATATCAAATATTTAAAAATCTCAGAGAGCAAATTCAGCTCTGATTCTCTGGAAAACAGTATAAAATGGTGGCTCTAACTAGATTGTGAACTTAAGGCACCATGTGCTTTATATAAGCATTAACAATTTACTCAGGGCATTTTGGGCCCCATTTCCCACTCAAGAAAATGGAGAATATTATGCTTCCTTCCCCGCCCCCCCCAAGTTGTGGCACAAAATTGCTTCTCCAGATTCCTTTGATTGTTTCATAAGGAATGGGTAAGATAGAATAACTCTTCAAAAAGGACGTAAATATGATCTGTTCCTGTGATTGTAGCTGAAAAGGCTTCTGCCTGCAGTGCCTGCAATGCGGGAGACCTGGGTTCAATCCCTGGGTCAGGAAGAGTCCCTGGAGAAGGAAATGGCAACCCACTCCAGTATTCTTGTCTGGAGAATTCCATAGACAGAGGAGTCTGGTGGGGTACAATCCATGGGGTAACAAAGAGTCAGACGTGACTGAGTGACTAACATTACTGTATTCCTTGTACATTGATGGATGCTATATGGGACAAAAAGAAGAAACAGGGCCTATAGGAGATTACTGCAACCATTTCTGAATGAGGGAGGAGAGGGCTGGAGTTGAGGAAGAGGGAGAATCACTCACCATAATCTCTTTGCTGGGCTTTGATCCCCTGAAGCCCAAGTGGAAGGGAAAAGCTCAGAAGAAAAGAACACTGTGAATCACCCTCCCATTTTAGAGATGGAGATAGCAGGTATGGGAAGGGATAGAAATGGATTGCAGACTGTTTTATTTGCAGTAGCCTGGCTTTAATTCTCTACAGTAGTGAGTTTGAGGGCAGCAATGCAAAGGGTGGCTTATTATTTTTTATTTTTTGATGTTAGCTTATAAGCAACTTTGACAGTAAAATCCTCCTCTTTTGTTTTTAACTCTCCATGGTATCCCCTCTAAAGGCAGCAGGTAAGTGCTGGGGTCCAGCTCTCTAAGAGGCTGATATTCTCCAGACATTTCCATAGACACTAGTAAGTTGAGAGCCGAATCCTCTGTCAGACACATTTTCCTGGTCAAATCATGCCTGTCGCACCTAACTGATACTGATAGTCCTGGGAGCCAGTTGTGATGCTAGCCTGTATTGAACCCCTTGATGTGAACAAACTTTCTTAAAGGGCAGTTTGGGCTAAAACTTGACCTTTCGTAGCTTTGGAAGGTGGTCAGGGGAGCAGAAGGTTGCTGAGGGAAGAGAGATTTCCTGGTTATTGCTACAGGGGGTCTGTTTACTTGCCTTCAAGGGTCACAGCCATTTGAATGGGCTCTGCTCTTGGGTTTGGTTTCAGAGGACCTGATCCTGTGGAATTTTGCTCCCGGTTGGCCCTCCCCTTACTCTATTAGGCATGGGACTTTTTATCCCTCAGTATGATTCAAGCCTTCCCCGGGAACACTGCAGCTTGCTTGCAAGAACAGCAATTGGAAAGGCTGTTTTAAGTAGAGTTTACTGTTGTTGTATAAACCTTCATTTAAAATCGACTATAAAATGTTTCTGAACCTGCCAAACACACATTAAAATATTTTGCTCCATTTATGCCTATGTGTAACATTTGGTTTCTAAAGAGCTTTAATCAAGTAATCTTCAAGTAGGAAGTTATTCATCTTTATTGCCAGTCGGTTCTCAGTGGTGGTCGTGGCAACAATCTTTTTATTGCTTCTGTGTTTAGTTGTTCTTTGACATGATAGAAGTCAGCTGCAGTTCAATGAGCTCACTATTTGTGCAACTTAATTGCTTGCTTCCTTCAATACATACTCAATTTTTCCTTTTATGAGCAGGGCTGTTGGAAAAATTAAGCTTAAGGATATAGCCATCCACTGTTAATTAACCTCCTTCCCAAACACATTAGTAAAATAGGTCAAATAGCTGCTGAGCGCTGAGTGTGCTGTTCCCAAGGTCCTCCTCGGCTGAGAAGTGAATCCTGTATTAAGTGAACAAATGTTGGAGCTTTGAGCATTTTCTGGAAATAGTGATGACATATGAATAATGCTTTGTAACACAGCATTCCCTGTTGCCCTATCTCCTCGAAGTTGAATATATTGTTTGACTTTGTCTAGCTCTACTGTGGATTTAACTTGTTTTGTGTTGTATCAACATTAAGAGAAATAAAAGGCGGTGGCAGCAACTGCTCCTGCTGGTGTTCCTCCTTTTGTGCTTTCTAGGTTATTGCTTGATTTTAAAGGGACATCCTAAGTTCACTTCCCCTTCAGATAGTGACAACCACTCTTATTTTGACTCACAATTCCTAGAATAATCTGAATATTATGAGGATGTATAAATGTTTGTGATGAGTATAAAAATATTCTCATCTATCAAAATAGCTTTATATAGAGTTTTTATAATTCCTCTCCATGTCACTTATATTCAGATGGAAAAATCACTCTAATTGCAGTGATGATGGAGCTTTGCCAACTTAACAGAAAGTATTTTGAAGTTTATAGACTTAAAAAGAGAAAAAAGAAAATGTGACAGTTCCTGAATTTGGTAGAAGGATATATATGTATATATATATATATATATCAGGGATCAGTTTATACTTTTAGAAAGAGGAAAGCAAATACAAGCAAAATTAAAATGGGAGGATATGCCAGTTAGAGCTCAAGGCTGAAGATCGCATTTGTGATCGTTATCCATTCTGTAATTTCCATGTTTAGCCTTTTAACTGGGAAGGAGTGGGGAAAAAGAAAGAAGCCTAACCAACTCCCCAAATAAGTCCTAAACTGATAAATGCAGAAATTTCTTTCTTTTTTTAAATTATTGCTCAGTTGCAATCTAAATCTTACAAGTATTTTTTTATTTAGGTAGAGGATCTGTATTTCTAAAATAATATGCTCTGATAAAAATCATTGCCAAATAATGGTTGGTTCACTACTTGTCCAAGGTTTTAGTGCCTCCCGACTTTGGTCTATTTTCTGTTTTGCACTTATAGTCAGTGAGAAACTTCTTTCAAGCATCTTTTATTCAGTGTCCCTTCAGAATATCAATCACATGAAACTGATGTTGAAATGGTAACCTGGGTGTCTTAGTTTGCCTGCCAGCTAGAGGAATAGTGACCTTTTGCTAGTCTAGACTCCAGGGGCTTGTTAGGAAGGTTGATTAGCTAATGCTTGTCAGGAGCCTTGAAGCAAAAACATTTTCCCTGTGTGATACTTTGTCCTACAATAAAATTTGCAAGAATGACTTCGTTCATATTCATTAGTTGTGGGTTCTAAAGGTTATCCTCTCTTATCTTTTGCCTGGTTGAGGCCTGAGACACAGATGGCATATTGTTGACAGGTGGAAAATAGTTGAACCATCTGAAAGGTTGAGTATGGGAGGAGGGGCAGTGCATTCACACAGGCTTGTAGATGCTTTTGTGACTGTCATTTGTGTACTGGCTCCTAGATTCCAGGTTAAGGTGGGTGGGGCTGTAACTCTGGTGGAGAAGGAACTGCTATGAATCAAAGTCAAGGGATTGAGTTAAAGTTTTATTCTTATCTAACCAGTTATGTTTTCAAATTTCATATCTTTTAAAAGTAGAAGATACTTGTTCAAGGAAGGGAAAAAGTAGAAATCCTGGATTGGTGGGTAAAAGAAAATAAAGAATTTTGGGAAAATTTTAATCATTTAGCCTTGTTAATCATTTTTTCTTCTTTCTTCCTTCCCTTCCCTTTCCATTCCATTCTCCTTCCTCCCTTCTTTATTTCCTCTTTAAAAAACATATTCTCACGTAGAGCCCTCTTTCCAGCCTGCATGAAGCATATTGCAAATATTCCATTTAACTTTTACAATAATTGTCTTTTAAATAGCCATACTTTTGTCTCAGGCAAATGTATTGGGTCATATTTACCCTCCATTAATAGGTATCTTGCTCATCTCATTGATTCTTTTATTATTACTTAACTGTATGTTCCTGTGACTTTTCTAACAGTCTTTGATTGACTTAAGTAAATCCAGAAAGAAGAGCTGAGAGTATGGAGATACTTCCATAACCAGCAGGTGGCACTGTGGATACTACAGTAGGGAAGAAAGGATTTAGGAGGCAAAGATGAAAGGGAAAACTGGGATAATGAGATAACTTAAGCTTGTCTAAAGATCTTTGGGAGGTTAACAGGGCATCTCAGAAAGCTAGAAACCTTCTAAATGTTAGAAGGTTGCCATGATCAGCCTTATAAGATTATTTTCTCTCATTTTGAAAGGCTTCTTTCCAGCTGTATCAATTGATATCTGTTTAAGTTACATATGTGTTTGTATACATGAAATACAAGCATATATGTTTGTATACATGAAATATTCCTAGATGGCTCAGTGGTAAAGAATCTGTCTGCCAATGCAGGAGATGCAGGAGACGTGGGTTTGATCCCTGGGTCGGGAAGATCCCCTGGAGGAGGAAATGGCAACCCACTCCAGGATTCTTGCCTGGAGAATCCCATGGAAAGAGGAGCCTGGTGGACTGCAGTCCATAGCGTTGCAAAGAGTTGGCCATGACTGAAGCAACTAAGTACATCACAGCACACATATATACACACATATATGTTATTGCCCAGAGTTGGAAAAACAAAAACAAACTTGAAAATTTTTCAGAAATTTTAGAAATCAACATTTACTCATATCCTAGAATTGCAGAGTATAAAATGGAACTCAAACCTAGTGTGCTTATAATATAAAACTATATTTCATGTTCATAGAATATTATTCACTAGGGAAACAGGTTAATTTAATTTATTTAGTTATATTAAAGAGACTGAGGAGGACATTTTCCTGACCTTCATTAACCTCTGTATTCTCAGTTGTCTATAACTCACTTTTCTTTAAAAGATAATTTGAAAAAGACTTCTGTAAATCAGTTTTTAGAGGATACTTTGTTGTATGTGGGTTAATTTTTGCTTCTTTGGAAGTTTATGTAGTGCTGTGTTTAGGTGATGAACTCGAATAAAGAAATAGCAACAGTTATTTGCTTCCAAATAAAGCCTTCCTGAGATAGCAGGGAGTCTCCATACTTCTGAGACCCTCTTGTGAGGGTAGGCTCTTGGTCTCTTTTTTCCTGAATCAAAAGGGAACTCCTTTTGTAGCTTAGACCAGGGACAGATGGAGGGCCTGGGAGGAAATGGAATTTCTCTCAATGAATATTTGCTAAGCTTGGGAACACTAGTATACTTTGCTCCCTGATAAGTTTCTGCTCTCTGGGGCAGATATTTGAAATACTCTTTCTCTCTGACCCCAGGGCTAGAAAGCATGGGTATCCCAGTGGTGGTAGAGCTCATCTGCTAAGGGGAAAACTGACGGGGTTGTGAATCTGTGGATGCTGGTCCAGAAACCCCTGTTGGGTGGATCATCACATCCTATGTGAAGACGAGGAACCAGGCGTGGAGGTGGCAAGCGGAACAGTGAAGCTGGGTTTAGCACAGGGTGGCAGAAATCAGTGTCCAGGAATGGTAGGATAAGCTCTTAGGGGCCAGTTTTAGTGGTTCTGAATTCCTGTAGATGTCCAGGATCTACATCTCCCCAGTTTCCCCAGTTCAGCGGGAGCTGAGGCAGGCAGCTGGCTTAGTTGCTGAGGGAGGATGTTGTGAGTGGTCTTTCCACATGACTGGAAAATCTGACCAATTGAGGGGACCTGGGAATGGAAACCGGTTTACTGTATATTCAGAAACAGGGATATTTCTGATTCACCAGGGCAAGCTTCTTTTTTATTTCTTGGAACAGATTGCTCTCTTCTGAGCCTGGAGCCTGGGCAGTGCTTGAGCGGCAATGAGGAGCATAAGTTTCCTGTCACTTCCTCTTTGGCAGGTTGTGTCTGCAGACACTGGCTCCTATACCCCATAATTACTTTTTCACATTTTTTAATATAGTAACACATGGTTGGGCTTGTGGTGGGGGAACCGAGTGATGCCTCCGGGCCATGAACACTATAAATAACTTCAGGGATCATTTTATATGGTTAGGGAAGGAAGCAGCTTCTTTCTTAAGAAATAACTCCAAGCAAAGAAACAGGGTTTAGGAATAAACTTTTGTTTTCAGGAGCCCTTTTGCCTTTTTCCTCTATCGATCAGAAATCTTATTAGTATTATTTTTTTTCTCACCATCTGTTTACCACTTTTTATCTTAGAGTGGTTATTGAAGCCATCTTGTCATGTAAAGTACACTTGTTTTGTTTATGAATGTGAAATGAAGCTATCAGGCCCATTATCCAGGGTTAGCTTCTGACTGTAAACTCCTTAACAGCCAGCCATCTGCAGGTGTATGTGTTGATTAAAGACCCGTATTGTTGGATGGGACTACAATAAGTCATCTAAAATCATTCCTTATGACCCTGACAAAAGTTATAAACCATCCAAGACAGGTCAAACTTAGAGCTTCCTGGGAATAGATATTTAGAACATTTGTTGTAGAGTTTAGTATTTACCATTCTGCATTGTCAAGAATGCTTCCTTTCATCTAACCTTCCAATGTATTTAAAATTTTTTGCTTCTTATTTATTGACTAGAGGTTGACAATGGCTGATTGTCAAAAATTTTAAAATACTTTGGAAGGTTAGATGAAGCCTTCATCTAACTCCAAGAGGTAACATGAGAGAAGGCTCATTTTATCTCTTGGAGCCTGTATAAGTATTGTATAGTCAGTTTGGGACCAGGGACACAAATTGCAGTGAGAGGCAAGTCTGCAGGACTGGGCCAGGAACAGTGGGACCATTCCCAGGGAACAAGAAGAAGGAGAATCAGACTCCATAGTGCTTGATTGTTCTGGGTCAGTATTTCTGAACTCACAGGGCACCTGGCAGTATGCTCCAGGTTTCCAGTCTGACAAGCAAAGATGGAAGTCCCTCTCTGTTGCAAAAGGAAACTTCATTTTACTTCTCTCCTGAAGATGTGTCTTGTAGACATCAGAGAGCTTAACCTGCAGGGCCCATGGCTGATGTGTACACCTAGTACTGTGATGTTTGTGTGTGTGATGAGTCACAAAGTGACTGTGGTTAGATTGTCATCAACAATGAATGATGCCATTTGATAATTTTATTTTAGAGGCTTGTCTTGTGCTGAGACCCTGATAGAGCATATGTTTTGATGTTGTGTGCTGACAGCCACCGTATCTGTCAGAAGGAACTTTGATGGATTAAATAGCAGAATGCTTTTCTTTGATGATGTAGCAGTACATACAAAGGAAAAAAGCTTGTATTGTTTCCTGGGCCCTATCCCCTGAACCCCTGCACAAGGTCCTATGGGATTAAGTAGTCTGGCACCAGAACTGCAAGTTCTTTTTCACCATACATACCCTAACACAAACAATCCCTGTTATAAAGACGTCCCTTTACAAATATATTTTCAGAAAATACTTGTACCTGTTCTCTGCCATGCTGCATTTTCTGAGATGATTACATGCTTATGTTAGGGAATGGCATGTCGCCAAAAGTAGAGTCTGCCTGCTGGAGTTTCAATAGTGCTCATTATGAAGGAGAAGAAGTTTCTATTCCTACCCCTGGAAGGAAAAAGCCACTCACAGATAAAGTGTATGATATGATTACCGTTGCTTTAGATAACCACAAGTATTACTTCCGACATGATAAGGGATTGTTTTCTGTCTCGATCGTACAGAGCTTGGCTCAGCCTTTTTAAAAAGTGGAGGCATTTTTGAATGCCACTTGATCAGTTCGGAAGCTGTGGAAGTGTGAGGTTGCCATGAAGATAAAAATCAACACTGGTTTCGGCTACCACAGCAGCTGCAGTGAGGGGCAAAGGTTGGGGGGAGCTTAGGAGGTTTGGAAATGGGAGGAGGAACGCCTTAGTGACTCTGGAAGAGTGACTTAGAGGCCTCGGGAGCGAACATTGTGCAGATCAGGATCTGTTAGATGGTTCCTTTCATTGTACTATTAATAACATGATTCAGATTAAATTCGAGTGAGCTGAAATGCCACACTTCTCAGAAAGGTGTATTAATGAGGCAGATTTACTTTTAAATAGTCAAGCAGAAGTGTTAGCTCTCGATACCTGATGTGGTGGATGGGTTATTAACATGGGAGTTATATGACTGATGAGATTTTAATAAATTAAGTTGCAGAAAGGGAATTATGGGTATGCTCCTGACACCTGGGGTGCTGTGTGATCACAAGTTTTCATCTTTCCTTAGCCTTTGGGGGGAAAACTAGACTAGAGGATGAAACTCTTTAAGCTGAGGGACATTGTAAAAATCAAAAAGTAAGAAATGGTAGTTACTCCTTTCTGCTTTGGCAAGTCGCTAATGGATGGATTGTTGACTACAATATAGTATTCAGAGGGGGAAAATCAGAGTAAAATCTGAAGATTTAAATTAAGTCCGAAGGCTGGGATAATGTTTGTATGTACACATGTAAGCATGTATGTATGCGTACATGTAGTCAAAAAGAAAAACTCCAATTTGAATATTTAGTAATTTCCAAGAAGCATCCAGATGTATAGAACAGGCTCCTCAAATGGAATGGGATGGGTATTTTGATGCATTTTGTAAGTATAAGAAAAAAGTTTAAGTAGAAGCACATATTCTTACACAGTATACTTGTACAGTCTAAGAAAAAAGAACAAAGGATTTAATTTCTCTAGCAAATCCACTTCTATTTCTGTGATTGCTGATATTATACCCTGTGGAACTATTTTTATGATCTCCTGGTACTATCATTGGTAGATAAGGTGGAAAAGTAGGGGGATTTTGCCTATATGAACACTTGTTCTGGCTCAGCCTTACTAGTCAGGATGACACTCAAGGTGTCAGTTTTCCAAGAGGAGAAAACTCTGTTTTGAATGGTAGTGGGGAAAAGCTGTGCATCCCTCTTAACTTGGTATCTTCAGTTTTCTGTCCTTTCTGAGAGATGCAATTAAGTTTGGCAACTTCTCTCTTCAATAAGTAGGGATGTGATTCTCTCACTTTTGGCAAAGTACTTGAGGATTATCCAGATGGAAATGCTATTTAAGGGCAGGTTTTAGAGGGGTTAGCTTTTTTTTTTTTTTTTAATGAGATAGCACATTAAAAAAAAAAAAAAAAAAAACTATTGATACAATTTGTACCAGGGCATTGTGTGTATGCTCAGTCATGTCCCTTTCTTTGCAACCCCATGGACTGCTGCCCGCCAGGCTCTTCTGTCCATGGGATTTCCCAGGCAAGAATACTGGAGTGAGTTGTCATTTCCTCTTCCAGGGGATCTTCCTGACCCAGGGATTGAACCCATGTCCCCTGCGTCTCCTGGATTGACAGGCAGTTTCTCTACTGCTGAGCCGCCTGGGAAGCCCAGGGGAGTTAGCCTTTTAAAAATGAAAATATCTGCAAATGAGCTTTAGTTGTGTTCCTCTTACAGTCTTTCATATAGGAATTGCTAGTCATGAAAATATATGCCAGAGGTTTCTAGGTATGCCCCATAGCTTCTTGGACAGTTGGGTAGCAGAGTTTCCAGCCAAGGGGTTGACCAGAAAAGCCGCTGTATGCCTTTTTTCATTGCTAGCTCTCTCTGTGGTGTCCAGAACTGACGTCTGTATCCCTAGGTTTGTGTTGGAGTTAGGGCTCCCCAAGAACCCTAGCTTCTTGTCACATGCCAAGTTTCCTGAGAGTTTTTGTATTGGGGAGACACTTTGATTATAGGGAATTAGGAATTTGAGAAGACCCTTGGCTGTGTGGTTGCCTACATACTGCTGTGAACTGGGTATAACCTCCATGGAATTAGTCTTACTAGTCAGCTCTCAAGTTCTCTGTAAGTTATATTTCATCTGTCTGTTTTTAAAATGGGCTCTTGCTGGACATCATTCTTGTCACTTTCCATTCTGTCTTTAAACTTCAGCTCCTAGAGTTTTCCCAGCTAGAGACAGGGACTCCCTCCCTTTCTTGGGAGGGGTTCAAGAGCTCACCCTACTCCAGGGTTAAGGCAGATTTGCTGTTGTTGCCGTTGCTGCTTTCTTTTCAAAGCACTGCAGGTCACATGATGACTTCCAGGCCCAGATGGGGAGATGATGTGGATAAAAGTATTTAGCAAGAGATCAAAAACTGGGCTGCACTTCTAAATGGCTTCCCTTTTAGAAAAAGCACATTAGCCTCTCACCCAGATGCTGTTGTGGGTAACTATCAATACGGCACACAGGTGGCATGGTTATCTGGCCATTTACTCCCTGATGCCTTGGCGAGTGCTGCCAGCCCTTCAGAAATAGGAAATGACTAATGATGTGGTGGAAATTATGAACCAGGATTAATAAAACTTGAAAAGGAACAGTCTTCAGTTTTTGATCCCCCTTAGAGGAAGTTAAGTCTGAGCCCTAGATTCTTTTCCCTGAGGTGTTCTTCTGATTTCTTCTGATTACTTGGCTATAGTGGGAGTGTAGGCTGGGGCTGGGAACAGTGAACCAGATGGTGCAGGAAGCAGAGAACTGCTCCCCATCCCTGAAGATCCAGACGCATGTATGGCTCTGCAGTCCATCTGTGAAGAGTTCAGTTAAAGGAGCCACAGGCACAGAATAGAGATCTAATTTTTTTTTTTTTTTGAGATCTAATTTTTAAAGACTGAAGTTTTGTGCTTGCTCATGAAGAACGTTCTGGAAAAATTTCATTCACTACCTGAGTGATTTCTATACTTTGTCATTAAAGATAGTTGTGGGAGTCTGACAGGGTTTCAGGGATTTGACAATTTTCTTTTTAGTTTGGAAATCAGAATGCCTTTTCCTTATGATCCACGGTCAGGCATTTGTCAGCAGTACTCTAGGCCTGTTTTCTACGCCTCTTCCTTCCCTTCACATCCTCAGTTTTCTCTGTTCCATGTGGGAAAATGCTAAGTAGGGAAGGGAGAAGGGTATGTTTTTTGTTTTCTAGATGATGAAGTAGGTTAGGCCAGTGTGAGGTATAGTGAACAGGAAGCCAAACTGTGGATAAGGAGACCTCAGTTCTAAGCCCCTTTTGGTTGTGTGACCTCTGGGAAGTCCCTTCAAGCTCTCTGAGCCTAAAGGTGTCAGTTTTATGATGATACGTCTTAGCCAGGTATCTGCTAAGGCCTTCTGCTCTCATTAAAACACATCTGTGTGTGTTGTTCTGCTGTGAACCAGTCTCACTTGCCTTGTCTGAAAATACTGTGGTCTTCCCAAGTGCCTACCCTTTCAGTGGCCCATGAGGAGCATCTTGGGCAAGGCTAAGAATGGGGCTGAAATATGACCATTTACTGCAACAGAGTGCTAACACTTGGGTGATTCTTGTAGTTGTAAGTCTTAATGTTGCTGCACATCAGCTAGTTAAGAAAAATCCCAGAAAGTACTTCTAGGACCTCTAGAGTCAAAATAGTTGTTGAATTTGCTCATTGAGGCCAACTGGACCACAAAAGAATCAAGCTAAACTGGCCACCTAAAGTTTTTGGTGAATTGAAGCATCCCTAAATCTCAAGCTACATCAGGGTTGCCAGGATGTCTCTTGTGGCTTAGCAGGATATTGGGGGTATGTGGTGTTAGAGGACCAGGTTTTAAAGGAACTTGTTTTCTGAAGGCCCTCAAGTGCATGTGGATGAGAAACTGTGTGTGTCTTATGTGCTTGTGTGGTCCTGACAATAAGAGAGAGAGTAAAGATGGTGACTGGTTTACAGCAAATTTATGTGAGAACTGGGAACTAAGGAATGAAGCTAACAACAACAACAACAACAACAAAATAGCACATGATCTTGCATTATCCACTCAGCACCTCCTTCTGGCCTGCTTAAGGTTTTAGGAATTCCTTAATGCTAATAACTATAGCTAACATTTATTGAGTACCAACTACATTCCAGGCAATCTTATAATGAGGTTCTTAACCTCTTTGTGTCTCAGTTTCTCCATCTGTAAGGTGGGGATAACCACAGAACCTACTTCCTGTGTTTGTTGTAAGGATCAAATGTGTTAATGTGGGTGACAGCCTTACGGTTGTTAACAAAGATTAGTGGGTTATAATTCAGGTAGTGTTAGAACAGAGCCTGGCTTGTAGTATGTGCTCAGTAAATGGTAACTTGTTATCTCCAGTTATGCACAGGGAAATGGAAGCTTAGAGGGATTAAGTAACTTCCCTGAAGTCTATAGCTGAAGGGAGTTGAACTCAGCAACCTGACTCTGGAGGCTGACTCTCCATATTCCTCTTCTGGCCTTCATCAGCGATACTGGTCCTTGTTGGCGGAACTTTGTCAAGTTAATGCTAGCTGGATCCTTGAGGGCCTTTGGAAAACAAGTTCCTTTAAAGCCTGGTTCTCTAGGAAGATGAATTAAAAATACTTTCTCCCACTCTATTGCTATCTCAGGGGAGAAGGAAATGGCAACCCACTCTAGTATTCTTGGCTAGAGAATCCCATGGACAGAGGAGCCTTGGTGGGCTGCTGTCCATGGGGCCGCACAGAGTTGGACACGACTGAAGCGACTTAGCATGCATGCATGCATTGGAGAAGGAAATGGCAACGCACTCCAGTATTCTTGCCTGGAGAATCCCAGGGACAGAGGAGCCTGGTGGACTGCCGTCTGTGGGGTCACACAGAATCGGGCACGACTGAAGTGACTTAGCAGCAGCAGCAGGATTGTTATCTCAAGGCCTTTTCTCTGATGCCACCCTGGGATTGCATGGACCTGTCACAGTTGTTCCTCTCCAGATCTTTGGGCCGGGTGTGAGAGAAAGGCTATATGTTCGAAATAAATCCTTAAGCTTCTTTTGGCTCTTGTTCCCAACTTCACATTCCTATCAATCAGCTTTGCACAATAATGAAAACAATTGCTTTTTAGCAGATTTAATGGTAGTTAAAATAAAGACTAGTTGAAATACAGTAGTTAAAGAGTATATTTTCCTCTTGCCTTGAGATCTTAGCTATGCCATTATAAAACCAGGAGGTTAAAAATAAGATAAAAGTTGAGAGCCCAAATGTCAGTGAAAATACAGAAAATTCTTTGAATACATGCTTTACTTTGTTCTTTAATGGCTGAGTCTTTACATTAGAAAGGCAAATGGATAGGCTTGTAAGAGTTTCCTCAAATTGAATATGCTCTTCCTGGTTCCTGGGAAAGTGCTGGCCACAAGGCTAGTGCCTCTGGCATTGATCAAGGCAATGAGAGATGGGGAAAAAGCAAGGGTGAGTCTCTAAGCTTCCCTCACATGGTCTGTCTGCTTATAAATGGTGGACGTTGCTGGGAGGGAAAATTGGATTTCACGTAGCTGCTCAGCAGGGGAGTCCAGGCACCCCTCAGAGCTGAGGAGGGACCATGCCTAGGGTGGGAGCCAAGTAGGGCCAAGGTGCTGGACAGTGGGCAAGCTGTGGTCAGTCTTCTTTTATCCTTTTTCTCATCTCTCCAGGAAGTCTTAAGAAATTTTGCTCAGGGGAAATAGGATGAAGTGAGCTCTGAGGATAGCCTTGAAAGAGAAAGGATGAAACGATGTAAGAGGGAGCTTAGATGGTCAGTTGTTGCTAGACAGCCAGACGTTGGCCTTATGCTGTGCTGGATGTGTGCACACACACTACAGGTCTTCTTTAAGACCTTCTGGCAGTGCTGCCTCCAGGTCTCTGGTGCCTGCCAAGAATTCTGATTTCCTCAGCAGCCCCAAATCCAGCTCTAGGCACGACTGGTTCAATTGCTGAACCATCTGCCCAGTTGTATGCTGAGGCTGTGTGCTATTCTGGCTCTGCCTTTGGGTGCCCTTCTATCCTGCCCTTGGTTCTGGCATCCTGCTTCAGCACTTAGCTAAAAGGCGAGCCACCAGATTTGTGGAGCTGGATTTGCAGTGGCCCTGGTCTACTGCTTTACATAGATTTGCTTTCTTCCTGTTTGTATGCTTGTCTTCAAGCTGGCACTGGAAGGAGCCCTATAGGCCATTATAGTCACACAGGCAAACAAAGATCTTTTAAGAGAACAATTGTTATTTGTTTCCCAGTTGGTGTTTCTGGAGATTAGTAGGATAATCTTGGATGTACGTCAGCAAACATGAGCAGCAATCATCTTAATCCTTAACAAGGCATACAAATGAATTGAGAACTCATGAAAAGTGTACAAGTTTTTCTTTCTCTTTTCTCCTCCTCAGTTCTAGCTGTAGGGTGTTGGCAGAGGGGCAGTTTTCTTTTGATGGAGCTACCTGCTGCAGAGGTGAGGGTTTAGTTTTAGGGATATTCTGGCCAAACGTACACTCCTTTTCCTGGAGAGGGCTTCTGTCCCAACTCCTGGTACATGCAGATCTCCTGAGATCTTAGCTGGGAAACATAGCTCAGACTCTTGCAGCTCTTTCTTTTAAAATCTTTGACGTGAGTTAGCCTCAAAGAAGTGACTACTAGATTCCTGATCCCACTTGGTTTTACAAAGACAGAAAAAACCCAAAACCTCCCAAACCAAAGAAACTCCCTACAAAAAAAAAAAAAAGACCAGCTACAAGTAGAAGACACCTTCACCTCTTTCTTCTAAAGGGAGCAAGAATAACAAGGGTGTTCAGGAGTCTCTTTTCCATAGTTCTTCCCTTCTAGCACCACCAGCACCTTCCAGTTGTGTCAGACTCATCTGTGGACGGAGCAACTAGTGGGGAGAGTGAATATCTGTTACCTTGTCTGCCCTCGGACTGAGATGCCATAGTACCCATGATGCTAACAGATTCTTCCTTCGGGAGGTTGGGTCAGAGAAGAATGGGGTGCGTGGATCCAACATTTTTCTCTCAATAAATAGTGCCAGAGTTTGTCCTTTTCTTATTTACTATGTGATCCACTGTGCTTGTTGTTTTTGTTAGACTCAGTTTTTCTAATTTTATCCAAGCAGAAAATTTCTATCAAATTTACATTCTCTAGGGTTTTTCTCTTCATGTTTAGGCAAAGTATTTTATTATTATAAATAGAATGAAAACTTTTAGAAAAGTGACACTTACCTCTAAGCAGTTATATTTGATGTCATGCTTTCTTCCAAAGAATTAAATGAACATTGAATCTGAACATTTACACAATTTGCAAAACCAGGGATATAATAATTTTTAATCCCTTAGATTTCGAATCACCATAGGTTTTATTATGGGTTCTGTCAACCCCTAAACCATGCACTCCCTCAGGTGAAAGATCTGTGTATTTTCTGTAGATGAAGTAAAATCCCTAGAGAGTCCTCATTTTTTAATTCTTCCTCTGTGCTATTGTTGAGTGGAAAGCGAGAAACGCTGTAAACTACATGTCCTTCTACATGTCCCTCTAACTCTTCTCAACTCCTCCTGCAACTCTTACTCTCTTAATACTAGCTGAAAAAAGTTAGCAAGTTAACAGATTTTTTTCTAAAGCTTTATTTGATCACCAGTTATAACCTTGACACTTAGCAAACTTTTGTTATAATTGTTTCCAATTAGCTATAATAACTGATCTAATTTTTCACTTCATCTTCTAATACCTAACCAGAAGCACATAAAATTTTAGAATTGAAAGGCACTCTAACATCTAGTCCTATGATGTCAAACATTTCAACTTGTTAACTCCAATCTGTTGGTCAGGATTGTCTGTCGGAAAGTGCTGTTTAAGAAAGACTATGAGGTCAGGTCTGGGCTTGGGAGTAAATACCTTTATGATCAATTAAGACAATAGTCAATAATGCCTAAAATATATAATTCAAGAAATATTGTTGTTCAGTCACCAGTCGTGTCCAACTCTTTGTGAACCCATGGACTGCAGCATGCCAGGCCTTCCTGTCCCTCACCATCTCCCGAAATTTGCCCAAGTTCATGTCCATTGCATCAGTGATGCCATCCATCCATCTCATTCTCTGATGCCCTCTTGTCCTTTTGCCCTCAATCTTTCCCAGCATCAGGGTGTTTTCCAATGAGTCGGCTGTTCACATCAGATGACCAAAAATACTGGAGCTTCAGCTTCAGCATCAGTCCTTCCAACAAGTATTCAGGGTTGATCTCCCTTAGGATCGACTGGCTTGATCTCCTTGCTGTCCAAGGGACTCAGGATTCTTCTCCAGCATCACAGTTTGAAGGCATCGATTCTTTGGTGCTCTGCCATCTTTATGGTCCAACTCTTAGAACAATACGTGACTACTGGGAAGACTATAACCTTGACTATATGGACCTTGTTGGCAGAGTAACATCTCTGCTTTTCAACACACTGTCTAGGTTTGTCATGGCTTTTCCTGCCAAGAAGCAATCACCTTCTGATTTTAGGGCTGCATTCACCATCTGCAGTGATTTTAGAGCCCAGGAAGAGCCCATCTGTCACTACTTTCACCGTTTCCCTTCTATTTGCCATGAAGTAATGGGGCTGGATGCCATGGTCTTAGTTTTTTTAATACTTAGTTTTAAGCCAGGTTTTTCACTCTCCTCCTTCACCCTCATCAAGAGGCTCTTTAGTTCTTCGCTTTCTGCTATTAGAGTAGTGTTATCTGCATATCTGAGGTTACTGATGTTTCTCCTGCCTATCTTGATTTCAACTTGTAACTCATCGCATTTCTCATGATGTGCTCAGCATAGAGATTAAACAAACAGGGTGACAGCAGACATCCCTGTCATACTCCTTTCTCAATCTTGAACCAATCAGTTATTCCATACAGGGTTCTAACTATTGCTTCTTGACTGATAATACAGGTCAAGGATGAATATATATGTATATACATATATATATATATACACACACACACACACACACACACATACACTCAAGAAATATTAGCACAAGGCTTTTATTTAGAAATATGGAGTTGAACTTTCATTTGTAGCCATGATGTAATAACAGGGATCAACTTTACCCTCCTGCTCAAACAAAACGCTGGACACAATATATGAAAAAATATGTTTCAAAGCATTGGGAATCAGGCGGAGAAGGATAGTGATTTGTGAGAAACAGGAACTAAATGAGATGAGTCCTACCTATGGTTGCCCTACCTTACTGCCTTGAGAGGATTATGTGGGGAGGGGGAACTCAAGTGGAGCCTGACGGACTCCCTAAGTTGAGAAAATGTTGCTGGGGAGGGAGAGTAGGTTATCCAGAATCCTCAGGGTAGTGTACTAGAGAGAAGAAAGTAGCACAGGAAGAGAGCTCCAGAGATCTGCAGAAGGTCCCCTTTTCACCTAGGTACTGATAATAATTTCCATGTGAGAAAACCAATCAAGTTTAGGGATAGAACCATTGGAATAGATTAGAGGGAGCACTGTTCAGAGCTCATGCAGGGCCAGGAACAGTTCCTATTTCTACAAGCTGACGTGGGGAACCTCATAATTCACAAACTGTAGGCAGACAGTTCAGAAGGGTTTTACTTCAGTAGTGGAGAAACAATTAGCTGTAGACCAAATATTGCTCCTAACAAAGCTTCAAAGCAAAACCTGAAAAGATTATTGTTTTCAAGCATGAGACTTAGGGGCTTCCCAGGTGGCACAGTAGTAAAGAATCTGTCTGCCAGTACCGGAGACTCGGGAGATGTCAGTTCTATTCCTGGGTCAGGAAGATCCCCTGGAGAAGGAAATAGCAACCCACTCCAGTATTCTTGCCTGGGAAATCCCATGGACAGAGGGGCCTAGCGAGCTACAGTCCATGGGGGTCACAAAGAGTTGGATATGTTGAGCCACCAAGCATGCATGAAACTTAACGATAGTATAGAACAAAACTTAAGAATATTGTAGGAATATAAAAATATCCAACACCTAACAGTACAATATTAACAAAATCTGGGATCCATTTAGAATCACCAGACATGCAAAGAAGTGGGAAAATATGATCCATAAGGATGAGAAAAATGAGTAAAATGACACAGGTGATATAACTTGTAGACAAGAATATTAAAATAATTATTATAATTGCATCCGTTTGTTCAAGAAGCTAGAGAGAAGATTGAGCATGTTAGAAATATGTAAGATACAAAAGACTGAAATTGAACATCCAAAGATAAAGAGTAGATTGAGAAGATTTCCACCTCTCTACAGGCAGGTGACTTCCCTGGTGGCTCAGACGGTAAAGCATCTGCCTACCATGCGGGAGACCTGGGTTCGATCCCTGGGTTGGGAAGATTCTCTGGAGAAGGAAATGGCAACCCACTCCAGTACTCTTGCCTGGAAAATCCCATGGATGGGGAGTGTGGTGGGCTACAGTCCATGGGCCTGCAGAGAGTCGGACACGACTGAGGGACTTCACAGGCAGTTGTGTAGATGTTGTTGCCTACTTGTAAGAGGAGATGATGAGACACAATCTTGTGAGACACAGTACTGGAGATCAAAAATCTTTCTCTAGGGCTTCCCTGGTGGACCAGGGAAGGATGCACCTTGCAGTACGAGGGACACTAGTTCAGTCCCTGGTCCAGGAAGACCCCACATGCTGTGGGGCACTAAGCCTGTGTGCCGCAGCTACTGAAGCCCATGCAGCTAGACCCTGTGCCCCGCAATGAGAGAAGCCAGAGCAACGGGGAGCCTGTGTGCTGCAATGAGAGAGAAGCCAGAGCAACGAGGAGCCTGTGCCCCGCAATGAGAGAGAAGCCAGAGCAACGAGGAGCCTGTGCGCTGCCATGAAGAGTAGCACCCGCCTGCTGAAAAGCCTGCGTGCAGTAACGAAGACCCATCACAGCCAGTAAATAAATAAATCTTTTTTTAAAAAATCTTTATCTAGTTGAAATAACGAATTCTCATTGACCTACTTACTGCTTTTGAAAGCTTTTCAGGAATCTTGGGGAAAACCCCTAATTTTAAAAGACACCATTGTTCAAATGTAGACTATCTGAATTTCTGCTCTAGTTCACAAGGTTCCCTGAAGTTTTTTCTAGGCCCACTTTGAGAGGACCATCTTACTAAAACCTGTGAAGTGTGTGCATGTGTGTATATGTAGAGGGAGAGTGGGGATGAGCGGAGAGGACTTGTTTACTGACTCTGTTACTTCAGCATTTCAAGAGACAGCACCCTGAATGGAGAGAAACATGTAAAGAAATTACTTATAGATTTATCAGGCTTGAACTGCTAGATTATTTAAAGTAAAACTTCAGAAAAATACCAAGGACTTGATTTTTTTCTTCTACTCTCTACCTCAAGGTATTTCTTTATACAAGAACTTCTGGGGTTTTATATTCCAAGATTGCCTCCAGATGGTTTGAAGTGTTCTCTCTCAGCCATTTCCTAGTGGCATTTCTTTTCTTACCTGGGGAGAGGTACCACAGAGATCAATGCCAGAGGGCATTATTGAAAACATTGACCTAGAAGGCACACTCCAGGCCACTGGAAGCATCTGCTTCACAAATGTCAGGCTGGGGGACATCACCAGATGTTAGTGTTGAAATACCGTTCAGAAGACAAACATTGACTCCAGGGGCCAGAGGTCACC
Source organism: Cervus canadensis (assembly GCF_019320065.1). Lineage (NCBI taxonomy): Eukaryota > Metazoa > Chordata > Mammalia > Artiodactyla > Cervidae > Cervus > Cervus canadensis. The sequence goes on along the minus strand of NC_057391.1, from coordinate 62,089,588 downwards.
TAAACAAAGAGCCAGACCGGCAATGAGGCTCAAAGTGAGGGTACAAAAACTAGATTCATGTGGCCATGTCTCTTTATGTGTTCTAGCTCACAGCTCATCAGACATCCCAGTATTGTAGAAGCGTTCTGCATTGTTTTCTGAGGCTTGGATTCTGAGTCCTATCTAGTATAATATTGGCTAAGAGGAGGGACAGGGAATAGGGTGGGCATAAATTTGGCATGAAGATAGATGAATATAGTTTCTTTTTTATGTGGAATATGGAGGGGGAGCCATAGGGTGTCTCACCCATGGCATAAGGTTAAATGAGGTCATTCCTTTTCTTTGCGTTGAGGAAGATACTCAGTCTTTCTGAGACAGAAAGGGTGAGCCTTCTTTTGCCCTTTTGTTTACTGCTCTAGTCCATATTCTTAATTCTATCCAGTTTGGAGGTCAGGGGATTATGAGCAGGTAGACAGAGTATGTTTCTCTCTTCTCCTTTTTATTCTGCTTCAGTCATGCATTCTTTTATGCTTATGCATTCAAGACATGTTTACAAATCATAACACCATGTAATAGTTATCTTGTTGGATTCAGATAGAGAGTGGGAGTTGGGTCAAAATGCAGACTGGGATAGAAAGAGAAAAATGAAGAAAGGGCTGATTTCCTCTTTCTTAAACTAAATACAGTAAGACACTATGAAAAACCAACAAGATTCTAGCTTGACTATGAAATACCTAGACCACCACACTGGGAATTTGGAGACTTTTATTCATAACATCCCCCAATGCCTTATTATACTCAGAATAGTGAAGATCTATCAAACTATCACAGTTCAAGTATTCTGTTCTGTATCTGTGCAACATCCTCCCTAAAAACAATCTTTGATGTAGAGCAGACTTGTAGAGAATTGTAAAAAAAAATTACCCGTTAAATATTTTTCACAGACCTGAGAAGAATATGAGGTGGTAAAATCAATAAAGTTGGCATTCTTCTTTGTTACTCATCTGGCACACATTGCTTCTTGGCCCAGGTGAGAAGACTTGTAAGAGTGATGACATTATATTTGAACTGTTTTCATTTCAATAGAATGTCTTTTTGAAGAATCTTAGACTTTCAGTCTTTTTTTTTTCCTTTTTACTTGAGAGAAAGCTGAAGAATTTTAGTTTAACTTTCTAACAGTTTAACTTTCTAGGCACATAGCTACAAGCCAGCAAAAGAGCTCAAAGGGCTGAGACCAAGACTCCTTAATTTTTGACTGACTACATCAGAAGAAAAATTTAAGAGTTGGGTTGCTCTGTTCTGGACCATTAAAGATGAGGTTGATTGAGTATCAGTGATTCCAGTCAACTTCAGGCATGACTAGTGGGTGCTGGAGAAAGAGCAAAAACCGTCTACCATGGAGGGTGCATAGTTGACATCTGTGGGCCATTGGGCCTACAAAGCCTGCATGGTCACTACTTCAAAACAGAACTGCCTCTTTAAATCAGTGAGTTGTTCTCCTGGAGGCCCAGTTCTCTGCTTTCTGCCAGAGAATTTACCTGGACAGCATCCATTCACCCGCTTCTGGAAAAAATCCTATGAATTTTCATAGGAACCTGCCGCTCCTCCACTGTCAAACCATGTTACTTGGGAGAACTGGATTCCACTTCATGCTCCAAGGTTGGCCATCTCAGGAGATTACATTCTTCTAGCCACTGTGACTGACTCAGGATGGGCATGTGACACAGTTATTATGAAGGAGACTCAGTTCTTGGAAGTAGTTGGAAAAAGAGAAACTCTTTCTGTAGAGGGTTGTTGAGAGGATAGAAAAATGGCCTGGAGCTCTTGGCTTCCGTCTTGCCACTGTATTGGGGGATCCTGCCAGAGACTGGAGCCAACATAGAAGAAGGCTGAGTCAAGGCACAAAGAGGCAGCTTCATGAAAAACTGTTTGAGCACCTGGATCTACCCATAGCTGAGGCCAGGATATCCTTACACTTTTGTTTTAATAAGCCAATAACTCCCCATCAATGTTTAAGGTAGTCTGAGTTGTTTTCATTTACTTGTAGCAAAGAGAGCCTTGAGTAACACTTATCTAAGCAAGGAGGAGAAATGAAATATCCTTTTACTCTTTTCAATGTTTTCAGATATATTAATCTGTTTTATTTTTAAGGAAATCCTTTACCTCCTTTAGTAAAGCCAAACCAAAATTGTCTAAAATTATCATTAGGGAAAGGCCTTCACATTGGGAGGGAACCTGATCCCCCCAAATTCACCTTTCTCTTAGAGATTTCTTGCTCATCCTGCTGTTGCAATCCACATGAAAAACCTTTCTTTTCTCTTAATAAACATATGTCCAGGTTCTGCAAGTTTGGCAGTGGGGGGAGAATTTCCCTGTTGGAGGGACCAGCTGGACCTCATAGCCTCAATGCCTGTTCCCCTGATGTTTGTCTTTCATTGATATTATTAAAAGAGTCAGCATGTTTCCTCACAGGCTTATGCTGAGCAGATGAGGAAAGTGGGCCACCCCCGCCTCTTGTTTCCCCTGACCTGACTCATCCTCACCCAGGATTTATATATACAATTGCACAACCTCTCCCTTTCCTCTGATCATAATGAAGCCAGGGTGGACAGAAGAAGCAATTGCTGCAGCGACATGCTCCATGCTGCTTTGCTTCCTTTTCTTTTCTGCTCCTGTTAGGAAACCTCCCTCTTCAACTTCTTATTTAAGATTTATGTGCTCAGTTTGACCTTGGAAACTTCTTAGTGATTAAAGGCTATAGAGTTGACATTTTTTTTTCCCCAGTAAAGGTTTGGAAACATTCCACCACTGCTTCACTTTTCTTATAGAGTTCCTGAGCACAGCATTGCTCCATGAAATAGACTGATTACAATAGATTCTTGATGAGATTCCATTCTTTGTGTCTAAGGTACATGTAAGCTTATATGTGACAATGTCCACTTTGAAATAATTGGCCATGTCAGTACAGATTCTTCTGACAGTTCTAACACTCATGTTCTAATACACCAGTGGAATTTTTTACACAGAACTTGGCTGGTCCTGCAGATTATTCTAGAACCAGAATTTTGTGGTAGGCCCAGTTATATGACCTCTGAAAAGGCTCTGAAGGTAGTTCTGAGGCACAGCCAGGTTGAAAAATCACTGGGTCACAACTTCAGGCCTTGGGGGATTCAGGGTCAAAATTATTTGAAGCTGGTTTTGAGCTCATTAAATAAAATGTAGTGTCTTACTTTCACTCTCTACTTGTTTTGGTTGTCCACTGATTCATGATAAACAACCACAGTCACTTTAAACAACAGTGATTTATAATTTTTCATGAGTGTACAGATCATCTGGCAGCTCTGTATAGGGTATCTCTAGGGACACTGCAACAGGTGGAAGGTCCCAAAGGGCCTTATGACCATGGCTGGCAATTCCTACTGGCCTCAGTCTGGGAGTTAATAATGGGGGCTGTGAACCAGAATTCTTGAGTCTCTCCCATTTTGGCCACTCCATGTGGTGGCTGGGTCCAAGAAGGTATAGTCCAGGAGAATAAGTATGAATGTGCAGGGACTTATCAGGTTTTGCCAAAACTCATCACATGGAAAGCCTAGAGTCAGTGTTAGATGGAATGACACTGTAGCATGAATTCTGAAAGTTTGGTCATTAGGGCCACCAGATTTCAGCCTGCCACACCACTTTCCATGTCTTCATGATAAGAATTCTGATAGAACCTATTAGACTGTGTTGCACATGGTAGTTCTCAAAGGTGCTGAGTGAATTAACACACTTTTCCAGCTGTATTGTCCTTTCCCTCCATTTATAGCTCTATGATCCAATCAAAATATGTGTTAAGTGCATATATGGTATATATGTGTATATTTGAGGAATTGATACTTTTGAACTGTGCTGCTGGAGAAGACTCTTGAGAGTCCCTTGGAAGGTAAGGAGGTCAAACCAGTCAATCTTAAGGGAAATCAACCCTGAATACTCTTTGGAAGGACCGATGCTGAAGCTGAAGCTCCAGTACTTTGGCCACCTGATGTGAACAGCTGACTCATTGGAAAAGATCCTGATGCTAGGAAAGATTGAAGGCAGAAGGAGAAGAGGGTGACAGAGGGCGAGATGGTTGGCTGGCATCACTGATTCACTGGACATGAACTTGAGCAAACTCCAGGAGATGATGAGGGACAGAGAAGCCTGGTGTGCTGCATTCCATGGGGTTGTGAAAAGTTGTACAAGACCGAGTGACTCAGTAACAACAAATGTGTGTATTTATATATATATATATTTTTTTGAAGTATAATTTATTTATAATAATAGTTTCATGTGTACAATACAGTTATTCAAAATTTTTGTAGATTATACTTCATTTATACTTATAAAATATTAACTATATTCTCTGTGCTGTACAATATATCCTTGCAACTTACCTATTTTATACATAGTACTTTGTACCTCTTATTATCCTACCCTATCTTGCCCCTACCCTCTTCCTTCACCCCCTGGTAACCACTATTTTGTTCTCTGTATCTGTAAAGTCTGCTTCTTTTATATTCACTGATTTTTTTGTATTTTTTAGATTCACATATAAGTGATATCATACAGTATTTGTCTGACATATTTCACTAAGCATAATACCCTCCAGGTCCATCCATGTTGTTTCAAATGGCAAAATTTCAATTCTTTTTGATGGCTAATGAGTATTTCATTTGTGTGTGTTTTTATATATATGTATGTATGTATATATTATGTGTATGTGTGTGTGTATATATAGATATATAAAAAATATATATATATATATACTTTTCATGCAACCATTTGTGCTCCTGCTCCATCATGTCTGACCCCATGGACTGTAGCCCACTGGGCTCCTCTGTCCACAGGGTTTTCCAGGCGAGAATACTGGAGTGGTTTTCTATTTCCTTGTCCAGAGGGTCTTCCTGACCCAGGGATTGAACCCACGTCTGCTGCATTAGCAGGTGGATTTTTTATCCACTGAGCCACCTGGGAAGCCTGTGTGTGTGTGTGTGTGTGTGTGTGTATTACATAATATGTAATATATTAATATATATACATAACAATATATTACATCTTCTTAATTCTTATTCATTTATCTGTTGATTGTCACTTAGCTTGCTTCTTTATCTTAACTTTTGTAAATAACACTGCTATGAACATTGGGGTACATGTATCTTTTTGAATTAGTGTTTTTGTTTTCTTCAGATATATACCCAGGAGTGGAATTATTGGGTTGTTATGGTAGTCCTATTTTTAGTTTTTTGAGGACCTCCATAGCATTTTCTAAAGTGACTACACCAACTTGCATTCCCATCAACAGTGTATTATGTATTTTCTCCACATCTTCACCAACATTTATTATTTGTGGTCTTTTTGATGATAGTCATTCTGACAGGTATGAGGTGATATTTCATTGTGGTTTTGACTTGAATTTCTCTGATAACTAGTGTTGAGCATCTTTTCATGTGCTTGTTGGCCATCTGAGTCTTATTTGGAAAAGTGTCTATTCAGGTTTTCTGCCCATTTTAAAATTGGGTCTTTTTTTGATATTGAAATGTATGGGCTGTTTGTATATCTTGGATCATTACCCCCTTATTGGTCACATCATTTGCAATTATTTTCTCCCATTCAGTAGCTTGCCTTTTTGTTTTGTTAATGGTTTCCTTTGCTGTGCAAAAGCTTTTAAGTTTAGTGAGGTCCCATTTGTTTTTCTTTTATTTTCATTATTCTAGGAAGTGGGTCAAAAATGATCTTGCTGTGATTTGGGTCAAAGAGTGCTGGCTCACTGGTGGATATGGCTAGAGCAAAAGGGATTCTAGGGCTAGTGCCTGTGGTGGGTGGGGCCATATCCAGGGGAGGCCATGAGCTCAGGGGACTTAAGGCAGCCTATCTGCTGGTAAGTGTGGCTGTGTTCCTGCTCAGTTAGTTGCTTGGCCTGAGGCATCCCAGTACTGTTACCTACAGGTGGGGAAGGGGAACTGGTTCCTGAGGTGAATAAACCAGGGGGAGGATTTCAAAATGGCTCTTGCCAGCACCAGACTCCACGTGGTAGACTGAGCTCCCCCAAATGGCTGCTGCTAGTGTTCTTATCAGTTGCTTCTTGCCTCTCCAGGAGACTCTATAAGATAAGCATGGTCTACCTCAGGCTTCCTTCAAATTACTGCTTCTGCCCTAGGTCCTTGAGTGTGTGAGATTTCGTGTGAGCCTTGTAAGAATCAAGTTTCTATTACCCATAGTCTTTTGGGTCTCCCAAAAGTAATCCCCACTGGTCAAACTTTCCAGGATTTGTCTTCCTGGTGCAGGGCCCCTAGGACCAAAGAGCCTGATACAGGGCCCTTGCTCCTTGGGGAAACCTCTACAATTGTAATTATTCTCCCATTTGTGGATCACCCACCTGGGGGTATAGGTTTTGACTAAACCACAGCTGTGCTCCTTCTATCTGTCTCATTGTAGTTCCTTCTTTACATCATTAGTTGTAGTAGGCTTTTTTTTTGGTGGGTTCTCATTCTTTTTTATTGATAAATATGCTGTGAATAGTTGTAATTTTGGTCTGCCTGTGAGAGGAAGTTAGCTCAGGCTGTTTCTACTCTGCCATCTCAGGGATTCATTGTGTGTGTGTGTGTGTGTATGTGTGTGTTTAAAACCATCATCTCTGCTAGCTTCAAGGTTAATCCAAATGCAGTTTCTCATCTTCAGTTTTTTCCTGTTCCTTAGCTGGAAGCCATCTCCCTTTCTTAAGTTGTTGTTAAGTGGCTAAGTCATGTCCAACTCTGAGACCCCATGAACTATAGCACAACAACATCGTCTGTCCTCTGCTATCTCCCAGAATTTGCTCAGATTCATGTTGATTGAGTAGGTGATGTTATCTAACCATCTCATCCTCTGTTGCCCCCTTCTCCTTTTGCCTTTAGTCTTTCCCAGCATCAGGGTCTTTTCTAATGAGCTGGCTCTTAGCATCAGATGGCCAAAGTATTGGAGATTTAGCTTCAGCATCAGTCCTTCCAATGAATATTCAGGGCTGATTTCCTTTAGAATTGCCTGGTTTGATCTCCTTGCTGTCCAAGGGACTCTTAAGAGTTTTTTCCAGCACCGCAATTCAAAAGCATCAATTCTTAGGTGCTCAGCCTTCTTTATGGTCCAGCTCTCACATCTGTATATGACTAGTGGAAATAACATACCTTTGACTATATGGACCTTTGTCCGCAAAGTGATGTCTTTGCTTTTTAATACACTGTCTAGGTTTGTCATAGCTTTCCTTCCAAAGAGCAAGTGTCTTAATTTCATGGCTGCAGTCACCATCCATAGTGATTTTGGAATCCGAGAAAATAAAATCTGTCACTGCTTCCACTTTTCCCCCTTCTATTTGCCATGAAATAGTGGGACTGGATACCGTGATCTTAGTTTTTTGAATGTTGAGTTTCACGTTAGCTTTTTAACCCTCCTCTTTCACCCTCATCAAGAGGCTGGAATCAAGATTGATAGGAGAAATATCAACAACCTCAGATATGCAGATGATATTGTGCTAATGGCAGGTGAAGAGACACTAAAGAGCCTTTTGATGAGGGTGAAAGAACAGAGGAAAAAAGCTGGCTTGAAATTTTCTCAAGTATTCCTATGGTATTTTAATTGCACTTTGCTCTTTGGCATTTATATGATTTTTTTAATATTTATAATTCATAACTCTCCAGATTTACCTCTGTTTTTGATGACAACATTCTTACCTGAGCCATCTTTCTTTTTTTTTTAGTTTTTTAAAAAGATTATTGATTTTAATTGGAGGATAGTTACTTTACAATGTTGCGATGGTTTTTGCAATACATCAGTATGAATCAGCCATAGGTATACCTGTGTCCCCTCCATCTTGAACCCTCCTTGCACTTCCCTTCCCATCTCATCCCTCCTGGTTGTCACAGAGCACCAGCTTTGGGTGCCCTGCATCATACATCAAACTCACACTGGTTATCTATTTTACATTTGGTCATATTTACGTTTCAGTGATATTCTCTCAAATCATCTCACCCTCTCCTTCTCCCACTGAGTCCAAAAGTCTACTCTTTACATCTGTGTCTCCTTTGCTGCCCTGCACGTAGGATTATTGGTACCATCTTTCCACATATATGCATTAATATATGGTATTTGTCCTTCTCTTTCTGACTTACTTCACTCTGTTTAATAGGCTCTAGGTTCATCCACCTCATTAGAATTGACTCAAATGCATTCCTTTTTATAGCTGGGTAATATTCCTTTGTGTATATGTACCACAACTTCCTTATCCATTCATTTGCTGACAGACATCTCGGTTGTTTCCATGTCCTAGCTACTGTAAACAGTGCTGCAGTGAACACTCAGGTACATGTATGTTTTTCAGTTCTGGTTTCCTCAGGGTATATGCCCAGTGGGATTGCTTTGTCATATGGTAGTTTTATTCATACTTTTTAAAGGAATCTCCATACTCTTTTCCATAGTGGTTGTATCAGTTTGCATTCCCACCAGCAGTGTAAGAGGGTTCCTTTTCTCCACACCCTCTCCAGCATTTATTATTTGTAGATTTTTTGATGATGGCCATTCTGACCAGCATGAGATTATACCTTATTGTGGTTTTGATTTGCATTTCTCTAATAATGAGTGATGTTGAGCATCTTTTCATGTGATTATTAACCATCTGTATGTCTTCTTTGGAGAAATGTCTGTTTAGGTCTTTTGCCTACTCTTTGATTGGGTCTTTTGTTTTTTCTGATATTGAGCTGCATGAACTACTTGTATATTTGGAAATTAGTTCTTTGTCAGCTGTTTTCTTAGCTATTATTTTCTCCCTTTCTGAGGGCTATCTTTTCACCTTGCTTATAGATTCCTTCGTTGTCCAAAAGATTTTAAGTTTAATTAGGCCCTATTTTTTATTTTTGTTTTTATTTCCATTACTCTAGGAGGTAGGTCATAGAGGATCTTGCTGTGATTTATGTCAGAGAGTGTTCTGCCTATGTTTTCCTATAAGGGCTTTATAGTTTCTCATCTTACATTTAGCCTTTAATCCATTTTGAGTTTATTTTTGTGTGTGGTGTTAGAAAGTGTTCTAATTTCATTCTTTTACATGTAGTTTTCTCTTTTCTTAATACAGTATCCTACATCTAGTAGGATGTTAATTGGCACTGGATGACTGAATAAGTGGATGGATGCACGAGTTGACACACTGTTGACTGTGTCCCCAGATCCTTCTCAATTCTCTACTGCTACCCTATCTGAAGTTCTCAGGAAGACAAGACAGGCAAGCCAGGCAAATGGGTGCTGTTTATTTCTCGCTGGAAATTTTGCCTAAGTTCTTAGGTTTTCTACTCTATTGAGGTAAGATAGACAAAGCAGAGCCACCAAGGATTATCTTTACCGTTCTCCCCGAGTGCCAAAGACAGAACAGGCTGAATGTGGTGCCTTACCATGTTCTCTTTCCTATTCCGGCCCCTCACTCAGAGCTCGCTCCCTAAAGAAGTAGGAGTCTTTAGTCTTCATTTTAGTGAGCCTCAGTCAGAAAGAGGAAAGAGAACTCATCTTGATGAAGAAACTGTCACTTTGTTGTTTACAACAAAGGCTCCAACCTTGTTGAGATAATTCTTGACTTTGGGCACATGAGTATATTTGTGTGTGTGTGTGTGTGTGTGTGTGTGTGTTTGCATGTGTTTTGACATGGAGAGTGATACAATGTAGTTTTAGAGTTCTTTAGTACATTATTTATGGTTTTCAAAGAACATTAGTATACATCTTTTATATACATTATACACATGTATAAGCCACAGGAACTCCTTTGGATGGTTGCCTGAGCTGCCCATTGCCCAATCTTATTCTTAGTCCAAAACAACCTTCAGGGTAAAAGCTATCATCTGTTTCATTATACAGTGGACATGTGGGAATATTGTGATGGCTGAAGCTTTTTAGCTGAAAGAGACTTTGGGCCAAATCCATTCCTGGGGCATTCATGTGTAGATCCTATATATGTGGCCCATACTGAGTAACCTGTTTACAATTTCTTTGTAAAAAATAAAAAGCATATGGCAGCCAGTTGTCTTTTGCCTTTTTCATTTGGAAAGGCACGTGGTAACTAGCTCTTTGGATTTGCTGATGTAGGTTAGCTGAAATAGTAATGTACAAATGTGGCATGGTAGTTCTGCTCATGGCCAGTGCTGTGTTTTTTGTTTTTTTTTTAACTTTTCTCAATTCACATTAATTACTATTGCTTGTGTATTATTTATTCAGAAAAAAGACCTTACGGGGTTATTTTGTAAAATGACTTTGATGTACAATTTATTAAAAATTTTAAGGGAACTTTGTTTTAGGGTATTAAGAGTAATTCTAATTCAAGAAAAACCTGATATCTGAGAAACTCATCTATTTGCTTAAAAGATAATGAGGCACCAATTAGCTGAGAATTTAATTATCTCAAGAACATTACTAGGTGCTAGTTGCAGGCCTCTAATAGCAAGTTAGCTATTCCAGAATCAATATCTAGGTAGTTGGTCAATCAACCGAATTGTAATCTGGTGGTTTAGTCTTTCTAATGACTGGTATTCAGGAAGTACTAATTTCCATTCTGTAACTCATCGAACAGTTCTGTAGCTGACTGATAAATCAGTCATGGAATATCAAAAATATCTTTAAATATGCTTTTTTTAAAAAAAAAAAAATAAGAGGCCTGTGAAGTAATGCAAGATCTAAAGCAATAATCAAGTCATAGGAATTGGGTTAGAGCCTGCTATTTTATTGCTTCTTTTGGAAAAAAAAAAGCAAATCTAATGACAAAGAGCAAATTGGAAGATCATGAAACAAATTATTACAGTTTCCTGTCTGCTAATAGCCAATCTAGGGCAAATTTATTTTCTGGGCTTTAATTATTCCATTGAAAATAACAATCAGTACAAGGAAGAATAAACAACGAGGGTAATATATAATTATTAAACTCTGTCCCAAAGATAATCAACTTAGTTTCTTTATCTTGAATAAACCAAATGTTAGAATAGTATTTTGGGCTACCTCAGAATATAGAAAAGGTCTTCAACATGAAAGCAATTAAACTAATATCTGAAAGTATTTGTTAATATGTTGTGTTAAACAGGTACAGTTATTGCTGTCTAAATGTTGTTTACCTAAAATGAATGACACAGATGCAAATAAGCAATGGAACAGAAATAGCGGCAGGTAAGCTGAACAGAGTTTTGTATTTTAAGAATGAAAATGAGTCTGATTTATAGACATGTAATGAAAATGTAAAAATAAGGAGTTGAGAAAACCATCCCCTCTCTAGTTGGATTAAGAAGGCTGGATGTTTATACACTTTGGAAAAGTATTTTCAAGGTCCTCTTACTGTGTAACTTTCATTATTTTGTGAGAAGAGGGGTGAGTGTATATACCCCCCCACACACAATTATATGTCATATATATAATTTCTGTATAAACATACGTATTGAAATATATATTCAAACTAGACTATAGACTGTGTTGCAGAGATCCCCTGCCTTTACTTATGTTTATATGTAAATATGTGTGTTCTGCTGAAACTATAGACGTTTCCTTGGTGAAAATCTTCTTCATTCTTTACTCACTTGATACTTTTTCTTCACTCTGACAGTTGCTACTTGGGGCAGAATAGACTCTGATCTAACACAGAGGAGGGGTATACCAGATTTTATCTCATTCCAATTTTTCAGAGGCTACAAAAGGTTAGCAAAAGACAGTAACCTGAAGTATGATGTCAGAATTCATTAATTCATCTAGGGTGAACTGGCTCTTCAATAATAATCCATGTTGGCTGTACCTGGAAACAAAGTGATCATTCTGTAGAACACTTGGAAATGATCTGGTGGTCTGGCAGACTTCCAGAACAATCCTTCAAGGACAGAGGTTGGTTCTCCTTATCACTCTGGTGATATGGAACACTCAGATTCTAGGGTTCAAAGAAGGTAATGGATGAATGGATATTTGCTACCTGAGAAAAGAAATGTAGGAAACCACTTTTTTGGACAATTCTTACCCCTCAAAAGGAAGACAGTGTGTGCTGATAGAGAATGTTCTAGTCTGCACTTTATTATGAAGAAGTCCCTTTCTGGAACATTTACTTAGTTAGAAGCTCACTGTTGGTGGTTCAGATGGTAATACACCTGCAAGGCGAGAGATCCGGGTTAAGTCCCTGGGTCAGGAAGATCCCCTGGAGGAGGGCATGGTAACCCATTCCAGTATTCTTGCCTGGAGAACCCCATGGACAGAGTAGCCTGGCAGGCTACAGTCCATGGGGTTGCAAAGAGTTGGACATGACTGAGTAACTAACACTTTCACGCTTTCACTATTTTGCCTTACTTTTCAGAGATGAAAATGAAATTTATACATCAGCTAATGGTTTGGCATATCATTTGATTGTATTTGGGTTGTCTTTGTCCTTAATGATGGAAAACCTGGACCTTCTTGACTCATCTCCTTTTACTTTTCCTTTGTTCACTATGCTCCAGCCACTTGGGCATTCTTTCTGTTGCTTGAACAACCAAGTTTGTTTCTACATTAGGTCCTTGAGATTTGCTATTTTCTCTTTCTGAAACACTCTGCCTTAGATCCACAGAAGGTGGCTGTTTTTTGGCATTCTTGCCTTTGTTCACATACCATCTCCACATGTCACCTGGTCTGAATTTGCCTTCTCCCCATGTTCTACCAGTCATTCTCTATCATATTATCCTATTTTAAAAGTCACTTTCTATAACAACTTGCTTATCTCTTTGGTTACATGTTTGCTGGCCGTCTCTCGTCTGGTGCGGGGTGCCCATCATGCACACATCTGTTTCTCCAGTGCCTGAAATAGTGAATGGGATACAGCGTATCCCATACTGAAAATCCCATACTGAAAATCCCATTGATTTTCAGTAAATATCAATGATTAGACTGAACTTTGATTTACTTTTCCATCCAGCTTTATTGAGTTATAATGAACATTTATGTAATTGTGTAAGACTTACATTGGGTAAGACTAAACTGAATTTTAGGTTCATCAATAGGTTCCAGCTGGAGGAGGACATAGCAACCCACTCCAGTATTCTTGCCTGGAGAATTCCATAGACAGAGGAGCCTGGCGGGCTACAGTACATAGGGTTGCAAAGAGCTGGACCCGAATGAAGTGACTTAGCACGCACATGCATAGGTTCCAGAGTTCATCTCTTCTGAGAAAACCTGCTTTCTTATAGCTAGAGGGTTCCTTTTAAGCATTCCAGATTAAAATATTGGTGGTGAGACAAATAAAACAGTTCTGGCTGATTTTCAGTAATCTTGAGGATGGTTCTTGAAAGAGTAGGAGAGAGATAAAAGAAATAAAACTGCATTTAAGTGTGAGGTACCATGGATTTTCTTATTCCTACCTTCCTGGCTGACTTAGGACAGATGTTTGTTAGAATTGAAATTGCTTTATATATTCCCAAGATGTTAGGTCTTTTCTTTTATCATGAGTGGGCCTTTGTGTTGGGAAGGAACTGTAAGACTTCCTGCTTACTCCAGCATAGACATCTGTTAGTCAAACAGACATTTCTCCATAGACTTCAAATGACTACTTTCTTCTTGTATGAACGGAAATATGCTGACTATAAGAGGGCCAAGAACAAAAAAATTTTCCATCGGATATCCTTATAAGGAAAACGTGAGACATGTGCTTATAATGTGCAAACAGCTATTACTCTGAAAAAGAATTATTAACATGTATTAACTTTGATAAAAATAAAAACTAAATCATTTCCATTGATATAAACCATTTGTTTTTCAACTGGGATATTCATAAACTTCAATTATAAAATTAATGACAGATGCACAAGAAGTTATATATCTGGCTTCCACATGCACGCTCTGGAGTTAGCTTTTAAATGCCCATTTAAAAGCTCTCCTTTTTTTTTTTTAAGGACTGAAGTAATTTAGAAATGATGAGCTTATTCTTTTTACCTGTGCTATTTAATAATAATGTAGATAATTCATTTAATCTGAACGGTTTAACCTTTGTATTTTCACTTGTTCATCTTATACCTATTCTAAAGTATTTAATTTCCTTAATGATGCCAGCGTTAAGATTATGAACCACCCTTTTGTAAAAAATCAAGGAGCTTCTTCTCCCCCAAGATCATGTATGTCTTCATGAGCAATGAAATTTCCTTAAGATGTGCAAAGTGAAAAAGAACAATACTTACATTTAATATTTTAGACTTTTTTGTTAGAAAAAACTTTAAATTACTTTGAAAATAATGTGAAATATCTTTAACTTTATTTATCTTCATTCATCAAGTTAAATGGGATTTTTTGGGAAAGAACCTTAAAACTGAGTGAGAGTCCAACCAAGGAAAGATAGTCAAAAGCAACAGGAGTCATGCCTTCTTTTAGATAGTACACACCAAAGGACAGCACTGAGGCATATGCAGAAGAACTGTAAAACTCACCCTGCAGTGTAATAAAGGATTTTTGTGCCTCTGTCTTATGAGCCTTTGGGGATGTATGAATTAAGAGAAAATTATTTAGAAAATTAGGTTTTTAAGGATCGGGATTTACCACCTGAAAATTTCCAGGAAAATATGAAAACCCATGGATAAGTCTGCTTATTCTATGACTCCCTGAAATTATGTGCAGAATTTGATGTGCATGTAGGTATGCTCTCATTTTTCACTGTTGATAAGGGGAATGGTCAGTAGCTTTTGTTTGGTTCTCAGAAGGGTGTGTGACTCAAAGAAAGTGAAGGCTCATGGCAACAGAGCTAGGCCAGCATTCCCCAAACTGCTGGGACTTAATGGGCTATATGATGTCATTAAGTCCTCATGTGGTTAGATAAGCTTGGGAAACATTGTTTAATGTATCTCACCTGTTAGAGATTCATAAAACATTAACTTATTAGAGGCTCTAATATATCCTTCAGTAAATAAGCTTGTTTTGCTTTATTTAAACTAGTATTTTATTTGACATGGGAACTCTGTTTTTGTAAAATACATGTAAACATCCCATGAGCACTAGAGTTCCATGCAATGAAGTTTGAGAACTGTTGATCCAACATGTGTTTCCCAGATTCCCTGCCACTCAATATTAAGAGCTCTACTTCAGGGCCTGCTGTTAAAAAATTCTTTCTTGTGTATTCTAAGATGAGACTTAACTGATTAGAACAGTCATATGATTTGAGGGTTGGGAAGCCACCTAATTGGAGGTCTCCGTGTAAATACAGGTCATCTAATTAATCCTCCATTGGATACTTAAATCTCCATGAACATTACATAAAATGGTGTTTCCATGATTTTGCAATCCCTTCCCTAATAGAGAATTCACTAACTACAAGGCCATCACATCATTTCTCGGCTGTTGCATCTCTGATCTGGTTCTTTCTCCTGTAAATGTATCTGTCTTAGAAATGATAGTTTATCTGGCATTTGAGGAGAGGCAGCCGCAGCTGATCTTCTTCAAGTCTGCTTCTCTGGAAGAGTAGCCACAGTTCCTTCCATGGTTCCTCATGGCTTGGGGCCCCGCACATCCTTGGCACTGATGTTTGGTTTCTCCTTCCTGAGCTTCACACAAGGCGTTCTGCCCACCCAGGCTGCTTTGCCAAGGTGATTGGAACATTTCATTGAAAGGGTATATCCTCTTCCATCCTCCTTTCAGGAAAATTCACACATACATATTTCCATCTGGTGTCTGTTGCCACAGCCACATGTTCTCTGAAAATGAGCCCAGCCACCCACAACTGGGTTGTAGAGCTGCCTTTGAATTACTTAACCCTGCCAGCCGTGGTTGATGGACTGGGGATGGAGCTCTGACTTCATCTGGGCTAATCAAATGATCTGCCCTGATGATTGAAGTTGGATTATATTGATCCTACCTACTCTGTCCTGGTACCAGAGGTTTGTGTGATCAGGAACTACTGGGGCAACCAAATGTATGGAGAAGCAACTGTAAGAGAAAAGGATGAGACAAGAAAAAGGCTGCAATTTGTTTTGAAGAAATGCCTTATCTAGTGGTCAGAAAAGAAGCCAAATATAATCTGACACATATAGAAATGCACACAATTCTTTAATTTCCAGAGTAGGCAACTAAAGTAGTTTTAGAGTTGATATAGGGACAAGCAGGTCTGATGCTTAAATGCATGAGCCACTAAAAACAGCCACCACATTCCTGAATTGTTGTTCTCCTTGGCTGGGGAACCAGCATTCCAAAATCCCCAGAACACATCTCCACAATTGGCCAGGAAGCCAGAGTCTCAGCTGTCCACTGTGGTATCATATCATACTGAATATTTTAAACGGGGAATGAAGTGACTACCTATTTATCTTTCTAGCTCATTTGGGGCCACCAACTCAGAGAAGAGAGCAGGCACATCTGAGGATTAGCAAGAATCCAGCTCTGTTACCAGCTCTCTTAAAGAGAGTCTAACAGAAGGAAATGAAAGTTCACTTCCGTTCATCAGTTTAGAGGTGCTTTATCTACAGAAAGTGAGAGGAGAATGGCAACAAAACAAAGCCCTCTTTGGAGTATTAAGTGGTGTATACCCCAGAGTTGAGGGAAATTGCTAGCCAAGAACCCCAGCCCAAGGTTCTCAGATCCCATACCCCCACCTGTGGGCAGGAGAGGACCAGCATTACTGGATAGTGTGATCAGATCATCTGGTGGGAGCAAGGTGCCAAAGAGTGTGGGTGTCTAACCACCCCATTTCCATTCTTATGGGTACAGATTGAGAGCCATGCTTTAATTAAGTTCTCAATGGTTGAACATCCTATAGTGAGATAAACAACAGATTCAGACTGTTAGGCCCACAGACTAAGTTGATTTTTATGAGAGAAAGGATTTTTTTCCATCTCAATTGATGTTTACACTTAGTTGTTTGACCTGTTAAATCCTGGCAAAGCAGTTGAGATACACAGTTGAATGATTTATATGTGACTTGGGAAAGATGATTATAAAGCTATTTCTAATCTTCGCTTACAAAATGAACTTTATTCCTTTTACTCCTTTCACTCAAAGATACTCTGGTCTGAGCAATGATGCCAGTTTCCAAAGTGGCGATAGGGAGTCAGGATGATTAAGGTTTTCCCTTTTGAATTCTTTGCAGACCCAGCTCAGATCCCATAGGCCTTCCCAGCCTTTTTCTGTTTGAATTCAGTTTTCAACCTATCTTCAGTTTGCATTGTGGTCTTTACTGTTGTCATCCTAGAACTTTTTGTTCTCCTTTCTGTTTGAACAAAATCTGAATTTCCACTAATGCTAATGAGAAATTTTGGCTTTATTGGTATAAAACAATGATTCTTATGCTTCTCTGGTTAGAGTTGTATTTAATTTTGTCAACTGAAATACATTCAAAGTACAGTCTGGCTCTTAGTTAGGTCAAGTGCATGAAATTAATCAGATACCAAAGAGGAGGTTGATGCCCAGACATAGCAGGAACACTCCTGGACAATTGAGAAAGAGAAAAACCCATTCCAAGATGATTTATCAAGGGAACATATGGGGAGTAGAAAGAGGTGAGGAGTAAGGGAGGATTGAATGTCAAAGATATTGTCATTTATCCACAAAAAAATGTAAATGATAAATTTGTTTTTTGTTCTGTTTTGTTCCACTTTTTTGTTTGAAGAGTGAAGACTTCTTATGGATCATCTCTCCAATGTCATGAAACCCTCGTGTTTAAGACTGCAAGTTCAATTCAGTCGCTCATTAATGTCTGACTCTTTGCAACCCCATGGACTGTGGTATGCCAGGCTTCCCTGTCCATCACCAACTCCTGGAGTTTGCTCAAACTTGCGTCCATTGAGTCGGTGATGACATCCAACTATCTCATCCTCTGTCATCCCTTTCTCCTCCTTCCTGCTTTCAATCTTTCCCAGCATCAGGGTCTTTTCCAGTAAGTCATTTCTTCCCATCAAGTGGCCAAAGTATTGGAGCTTCAGCTTCAGCCTCAGTCCTTCCAATGAATATTCAGGACTGATTTCCTTAAGCATTGACTGGTTTGATCTCCTTGCAGTCCAAGGGACTCTCCAGAGTCTTCTCCAACACCACAGTTCAAAAACATCAATTCTTTGGTGCTCAGCTTTCTTTATGGTCCAACTCTCACAGGTATACGTGACTACTGGAAAAACTATAGCTTTGACTAGGTGGATATTTGTTGGCAAAGTAATTTCTGCTTTTTAATATGCTGTCTAGGTTTGTCATAGCTTTCCTTCCAATGAGCAAGTGTCTTTTAATTTCATGGCTGCACTCACCATTTGCAGTGATTTTGGAGCCCAAGAAAATAAAGTCTGTTACTGTTTCCACTGTTTGCCCATCCATTTGCTATGAAGTGATAGGATTGGATGCCATGATGTTAGATTTTCACATGTTGAGTTTTAAGCCAGCTTTTTCACTCTCCTCTTTCCCTTTCATCAAGAGGCTGTTTAATTCTTCTTTGCTTTCTGCCATAAGGGTGGTGTCATCTGCATATCTGAGGTTATTGATATTTCTCCCAGCAATCTTGATTCCAGCTTGTGCTTCATCCAGCCCAGCATTTCTCATGATGTACTCGTCATATAAGTTAAATAAGTGGGGTGACAATATACAGCCTTGATGTACTCCTTTCCCAATTTGGAACCAGTCCATTGTTCCATGTCTGGTTCCAACTGTTGCTTCTTGACCTACATACAGGTTTCTCAGGAGGCAGGTCAGGTGGTCTGGTATTCCCCATCTCTTTCAGAATTTTCCACCGTTTGTTGTGATCCACACAAAGGCTTTGGTGTAGTCAATAAAGCAGAAATAGATGTTTTTCTGGAACACTCTTGCTTTTTTTCTATGATCCAATGGACGTTGGCAATTTGATCTCTGATTCCTCTGTGTTTTCTGAATCCAGCTTGAATATCTGGAAATTCTTGGTTTGTTGAAGTCAGTCTGTTGAGAAACCAAGCACCACACTTGGAGAGTTGGAGAACTCAGGTTTATTACACAAGTGGGCCCAGAGAAGTTAACACTTCCAGCTCTGGGCCCTGAAGAAAGGAGTTGCAGAGTTTTTATAGACAGTGCATTACACCAGATTTTAGTGGGCAGTGCTGACTGTTAATAGTTCCAACTAGGGGTTTCATGCAGGGGGGTGGGGGGAACAGCTCGGGAACAGTGGTTAGGACACAGCGGGGGGATGCCTGACCTTTACACAAACATGGTTAAACAGGATTACAAAGGCTGGGTAATTGACAAGGGTGAGGTAGGTTTCTGGAGAAGGAAATGGCAACCCACTCCAGTGTTCTTGCCTAGGAAGTTCCATGAACTGAGGAGCCTGACCAGCTACAGTCCATGGGGTGGCATAGAGTCAGATATGACTTAATGACTGAGCAGGAGGTAAGTTTCAGCTCCTAGGATTGTTGTAAGTTTCTGTTCCATCCCCCCAACCTATGTAACTTACCTTACTTTTCATGGAGCTATTTGAGTTGCAGAAGCAGAACGAGCATGAGGTTATTTCTAGCTGGGTGCAAGTTTAAAAATTTTCCTCTTCCGATTCATTTACTGTTGAAGCCTCGCTTGGAGAATTTTGAGCATTACTTTGCTAGCATGTGAGATGAGTGCAATTGTGCGGTAGTTTGAACATTCTTTGGCATTGCCTTTCTTTGGGATTGGAATGAAAACTGACCTTTTCCAGTCCTGTGTCCACTGCGGAGTTTTCCAAATTTGCTGCCATATTGAGTGCAGCACTTTCACAGCATCATATTTTAGGGTTTGAAACAGCTCAACTGGAATTCCATCACCTCCACTAGTTTTGTTCGTAGTTATGCTTCCTGAGGCCCACTTGACTTCACATTCCAGGATGTCTGGCTCTATATGAGTGATCATACCTTCATGATTATCTGGGTCATTAAGATCTTTTTTGTATAGTTTTTCTGTGTATTCTTGCCACCTCTTCTTAATAATACCTTCTGTTAGGTCCATAATTTTTCTCTCCTTTACTGTGCCCAGCTTTGCATGAAATGTTCCCTTGGTATTTCTAATTTTATTGAAGAGATACCTAGTTTTTCCCATTCTTTTGTTTTCCTCTGTTTCTTTGCATTGATCACTGAGGAAGGCTTTCTTATCTCTCCATGCTATTCTTTGGAACTCTGCATTCAGATGGGTATATCTTTCCTTTTCTCCTTTGCCTTTAGTTTCTAACTCCTTTGCCTATCTATAAGTAATGACCCCATTTTGAAGAACCAAAATGGAGACTGTCTAAGCATGAGAGACTTTCAGTGTCACCTGATTGGTGGCTTTCTCTTTCTTTAAAAAGAATGTTATTTTGTGGTTACTTTCTTTGAGGCAAAATTGAAAATAAATTTTTTCCTTACAACCTGCAGAATTCCTAGTCCTATGAAGGCAGGGAAAATGTCTATTTTGTTTGGAATTATACCATCAGGGCCTATTTTGATGCCTCGTCCATAGCATATCTTCTATGTAGGTTTATTAAAAATAATGTCTAAATCAATAAGTTTCATAAAGCTGTAAACACTTCTGGATTAAAGACCACTGCAAATTTTTTATGGCTGGTTTCTGTTAGGTATTTGGTAGATTCATTTCTATTTAGTGAGTATATGTGATATCCACATTGGTTTTACTATATAGTTCTGAGAATTCATTGCACAAATACCAGGAAAACCTAACCAACAGCTGTTTTTGTCATTTCAAAAGATTCTCTTTATTGAAAAATGTGTGGTACTATTTCTTTGAACTGAGAAGTTAATACACTTCTACCTATGATAATTTTAAGGATCAGTCTGTAAAATCTGGTTACATGAAATGAAGAGAGTGAGTATGAATATTGATCAAAAAGTAAGTAATATGGAAACCACTAGATTTTACCTTCAGTTTTATAATAACCTTCATGGAGTTTATTTTGACACCAAGTTTTGAGAAAAAAAGCTTTTTTATTTCTGATAGATTAGTGCTCCATTGTGTGAAGTGCAAACATTGTCTTTCTAGCAAGGTTTTATAAGTAGATACTGATTTTGAATAATTCTTTGAAATATTTCTGGATAATAAATGTATCTTGTCTATTTACTGAATGACTGATAAATAATGAATATAAAACACTTAAGAAAATCAGAGAATGTACTGATTGGCTTCTAATGTTGTCAGAAGACAGGGAGCTTTTTAAACCAAATTCATAAATCAAATTTATATGCTTAATATAAGTGGCAAGGAAAAAACCCTGCTTATTTCAAGTCTCATTAACTTCTAAAATTGAGGCTAGTCACTTCTGTTAATTATCAGTAGCAGTAAATATCAAGAATTAGTAATATTATGCTCCAAAGACAACCTGGATATGTTTAGCAAAGTAATTCCTAAAAGGAAAGTTGAATGAAAAATTAAAGTGCCACACTAAGCGTCAAATGAAACCCATAAAGCCTTGACCAGTACTTTAGCTCACTTTTACTCATAACTCTTACTATTAACGTCACTGCAGTTATAAGTGTGGGGCTACTTGCTAGATACAGGGGTTTGCAATAAGGGCTGACCTTCAGGAGTGCAACATGCTATAAGAGAACATCTCACAGTTCTCTGCATGTAGAGCTGTAATGCAAAACTATTATATAAGGGACAGATTTTTCTTTCAAAATAAAGATGAACCAGCTCAAAACCATACCTAGGCACATAGGAGAACAACACTGCATGCTGATGGGGCCGTGCCATTCTTACCAGCATTCAGGATAGCCCAGCATCCCAGTTCAGGCTTGAATTCAGATTCAGGTGGAAGAAGAAGTATTCACAATGATAAGGAATCAGACAAAATAGATATGAACCATCATTCCATTTGTATACCTGTGGAAAAGATTTAGCTACATGCACTGGAGGCAAAAGAAAATGAATGTAGCACTGTTAAGCTCTCAAGTCAGGTTTTTATAATTCATTTCTATTACTGGCAATTACTGAGATATTTGCTTAGAAATATTCCCCTTTGTGGGCTTCACCAGTGGCTCAGCAGTAAAGAGGTAAAGAATCTGCTTGCAATGCAGGAGATGCAGGTTCGATCCCTGGGTTGGGAAGGTTTCCTGGAGGAGGGCATGGCAACCCACCCCAGCATTCTTGCATAGAGAATCCCACGAATGGAGAAGCTTGATGAGCTACAGTCCAAAGGGTCGCAAAGAGTTGGACACAACTGAAGTAACTGAGTATGCATGCATGCATGCACATTCCCCTTTGAAATAGGTTTCTTTTCAGCAAAGGTCAGAAATCAGTAATGCTAGATTATTTTTTATGAGATGGTTTGGTGATATGGGGCTTTGCTTTCTTGATACTTTACATTTTTAAGCATCTTTTTTTATCTGTGATTCTAAGTTGGACTTTTATTGAAAGTGGATTATAGGTAGGACCCCTGATTTCCTGTGATTCCCTGACCACAGAAATAGCCACGAAAGTGTATTCTGCAGGGCTGGAACCCATAGCCATGACTTTTTTATACAAAATAACCCTCTCCCAAATAGTGGGAGCCAGTGTTATTTAGAAATAGCAAAGTGTAAAATGACACACATTTGACAAGGGCATGGGATTTGGTACCTAGAATTCATTATTTTTCCCATTAATGGGATTTGTATGAAGCACTTACCCTACCCTCTTTTGCCCGCACATCACTTCCTCTGCCTAGACCAGCTCTGAACACTTTCATTAGTCTGAGATTGATAATTAAAACTCAAAGCCAATATCCTTTGAGCACATAGGCATGGTAAAAATGGCTCTCCTGAGCAGTAGCTTAGGAAAATAAATGCTTATTGTATTTAAATTGTTTCTGTTTTTCAAAATTTATTTGTTTTTCCTACCACCCTATTGCAGACTTGCTAATCCCCAGCACTTCTACTTTCCCGTAATGGACAATCATAAATTTCCAGAAAAGTAAGGGTCCATGAATCTGAAGCACAGTGACATTTTTTGTTCAAGATATTTGGAGACATTGCCAAATGCATAACAAAACACAGTTTATGGCCTTCATTTGGCATAGATTTGTGCTGCAAAGCTCAGAGTATCATTTCCTCCAGAAGGTTTTGCATTTTTAATGAGAGAAAATATTATTGACAACAGAGTTCTTGAAGAACTCGTTTAATTTTTAAAAACCCAAACCTTTCAAAATAAAGCAGCTTTAAAATATTATTTTAAATTCTTTCTTGTAAATGGAGCCTTTAAAGTGATCTTTCCAAGGAGTATTCCTTACAATAGTCACTGGTGGTGTATCCTGGGGACACAAACCAACTTGAAGTACTGGCATGTTGTTATCAATACATACTTTACAAGAAACTGGTGGAAAGAAACACTATTTCCCAGTGTGTATGCGACAGCTGGGCCTGAGTCAGAACTTTTCCAGTGACCTTAGAGCCTCAGAATGAGTGAAAAGGGATGAATAATCCAGATTTCCAACAAAGATAGCTTCACTCAAGTGTGAGCAGACCAGTAGACTCATTATGACTGATAAAAAGGTGGTATAATGTTTCAGAAAATCCACTGCAAATGAATTAGAATAAAAAAAAAAGAATTAGAATGAAAAAATTAAAAAAAGCAAGTCAATGTCTCAGATAAGAAGAGAAATGACCTGTTACCCATAGGGATGTGTATGTGTGTGCTCAGTTGCTCAGTCAGGTCCAGCTCTTTGTTGGACTTGTATCTTGCCAGGCTCCTCTGTCCATGGAATTTTCCAGGCAAGAATACTGAAGTGGGTTACCATTTCCTCCTCTAGGGGATCTTTCTGTCCCAGGGGTCAAACCCATGTCTTTGTTATCTCCTGCATTGGCAGGCAGATTCTTTACCACTGAGCCACCTGGGAAGCCCACCCATTGGAATGAAAAGGGTGAAACAAGGGGAAACCTGGAGGGGCCTATCAACCCCCAAAAGGTCACACGTCCTCCACAATATTGACTTCCCTTACTCAGATCCTTCCTTTGCTAGGAGAAACAAAACAAAGCTAAGGAACAAAGCTGTTCGGTAGGACCAGCCCAAACGTTTAGTCAGCTTTGAAAGAAAAAGCATTATTATAGGTGATGTTGGCCCAGTCTGTCACTGGCTTGTCTGCAGACTCCATAAACCACGTTCCTGCTTATACCCCAGAATTTCTCATTCTGTAAGTTTAGAGTGGTGGGGAGAGTCCCACAGTTGGCAATTCTGACAAATACCCAGGTGATATGATGCTGCTTATGTGGTACCATTGTTTTGAGAATCATTGTTCTAGCATAAATTATTAGCTTTGAGATCCAGGAAATAGAAGCAAATGAGTTAAAGGTAATCTTGTGATAGTTGCGGATTTATTTTCATGTAGGTGTCTGCCCCTGCAAAATACAATAGCAAAGGCATTTACTTGGATAATCCAGGCTTAGAAAACTTCATTAAAATGTTTTCATTGAAATATTTTCAGTATAGGACTTTTTCCCTAGGGGACTAGAAGGGGAATATTTCTGTGATTTGCTTTACTGCCCTTTCTTGTTTTGCATAGGGAAGCAAGGTACTGTGCTCTAGTAATGACTTTAGTCTGATTTCCTGTTTGTACAAGGTCTGGAAAAAACTGTTAGGAAATGTAGAATGTGAATGGGCATGGAATTTTCTAGATAAGCAAGCTGCAAGAGACATTCTTTTCATATCATGTCAGTGGGAAAGGTCACAGGCAGTCTGATGATGAGTTTATGATGTGTTGTTACATCATAACTGGATGAACCAAAGAAGCGCCTCCTATTTTCCTTCAGGCCAGGCTCTAACTAGGAAGGCCCTGGAAGAGCCTCAGAATCTCTAGGAGTGATGTTGAAGCAATTGATAAGTGTTTTATCTCACAAAACGGCACAATGACAAGGGATCAAAATAATCTTAGTGTTAACTTAAACCAACTTTTGGTTAACTCCTAATCTATTTTGTCTGCATTTCCAATCTTTGTTTTTGTAGGCCTTCCTGTTTTTCTGTATTGCTATCACTTGTGTTTGTCTTAGTTATAGTGTCAATGAGATTACAAGCAATTAACCGCAAATTTTTCAAATCGATAATTCTTTAAAGACAACTGCTCATCTGCAAAATAAAAACTCTGGTGACGCTCTTTGAAACTCACAGCCCAGCATGAAAATTTGAGTCTAATGTTGGTGGCAAAAGGCAGCTTTTAGAGTCGTACATTACATCTTCTAAAACAGACTGCCAAAGCAAGTACTTCTGATGGAGTGTCATATATTCAGTTTAATCACATGGAAAGCCACTTTTGTTGTGGGCAAGAGATGTCTTTGCAGTGATTATTGTTATTCTGACACTTTTTGAGTCCAGTTTCTGATATTTGTACTTAAGAGTCCTGTGATCACAGGACCCTTTTTGATTGTAGAAATGGGGCAAAGCCCAGCCTCACTGAGATTTCCCCAAACAAATAAAATACTCAGAATGAAGCCTTTGGACATAGCCAGCACTGACCCTACTTGTCTTTTCTACATATCTAGCTATGTCTAATGAATTTAACAATTCCAGGCCTTAGTCATATACTACCTCATCCTTAGGGTGTCTGCCTATTCATCCAGCTGAGTAAGGATCCACTGCTCTCTTCTGCAGTATTTTGCTGCTGGAAAACACAGGTCTTAGGGCCATTTGGAGGTCCACATTAAGAAGCAGAAGTTCCTCTTTGCCTATGGGAAATCTAGATGAGTGGACAATCAAAGGCAACCAGAGGACACATATGGGAATAGCTCCAAAGTTGGACTCTGGTAAATTCAGAAAGTAGGAAAAACTTTCCTACTAGCATTTGCCCAGTTTCCCTTTTGGTGTACTCCTGTCTCTCTAAAATGTACCTACTGCCCTTAAGCTGTGGTCTGGCTCTCCAGTTGGGCCTTGTAGGTTTGCCTACAATGGAAAGTAAGAGTGTGATAAGATGACCACAATGGAGAGTATGTAAAATTGAAATGGTCCCAGAGAACCACCCTGGAAGACAGGATCTATGAGGGGAAAGACCTTGTCTGTCCAGTTCACCCCATAATTCTTAGCACCTGACCCAGTGTGTGGCACATAGTAGGTGCTACACAAAATTTGTGGTTTTAGTGAATGAACATATAAAGTCAGGATGTATGGTTCAATACAAATGCCATTCAGCTAGGTACCTCTTATCCTAGTAGGCTATGAGTTAGAAAAGAGTAGATTATCTATTGCAGATGACTTAGTGACTAGTAAGAACTGAAGTGTCTCAGACAAGACCAGGAGGAACTCAAGAGACAGCCACAGATGGAGAATGAGATGACTTAGGGCCTAAAGAAAGGAAAGCACATGTTTATCAAATACCTGTGTTGCTAAGTGCTTTACATATATTATCACTATTGCTTCTTGCAATAGTCTTGAAAGTAAGTCTTAGACTGTGCAATGGTAAACTAAATTCAGACAGGCAAAGCTGTAGGCTAGGATTTGTACCCAGATCTTTTGGATCTGAAACTAATCTGGATTATATAAATTGGTAATGGAGAAAGGGTTGTGGTGGCTCCTTCCTTAAAAGTTTGATTGTAACATGACGTGAGTTTATGATAACATCTCTCATGCCCCCAGTATGACTCTACAGGACTTTATCCACAGCTGTCCACAGCTCCCTGACTCAGTGTTTTAATTCCTAATGATAATCAAATCCCTTATGATTATGTAATGGAAGTGACAAATAGATTCAAGGGATTAGATCTGATAGACAGAGTGTCTGAAGAACTGTGGACGGAGGTTTGTGACATTGTACAGGAGGCAGTGATCAAGACCATCCCCAAGAAAAAGAAATGCAAAAAGGCAAAATGGCTGTTTGAGGAGCCCTTGCAAATAGCTATGAAAAGAAGAGAAGTGAAAGACAAAGGAGAAAAGGAAAGATATACCCGTTTGAATGCAGAGTTCCAAAGAATAGCAAGAAGAGATAAGAAAGCCTTCCTCAGTGATCAGTGCAAAGAAATAGAGGAAAACAATAGAATGGGAAAGACTAGAAATCTCTTCAAGAAAATTAGAGATACCAAGGGAACTTTTCATGCAAAGATGGGCACAATAAGGGACAGAAACAGTATGGCCCTAACAGAAGCAGAAGATATTAAGAAGAGGTGGCAAGAATACACAGAGAACTGTACAAAAAAGATCTTCATGACCCAAATAACCATGATGGTATGATCACTCACCTAGAGCCAGACATCCTGGAATGCAAAGTCAAGTGGGCCTTAGGAAGCATCACCATGAACAAAGCTAGTGGAGGTGATGGAATTCCAGTTGAGTTATTTCATATCCTAAAAGATGATGCTGGGAAAGTGCTGCACTCAATATGGCAGCAAATTTGGAAAACTCCGCAGTGGCCATAGGACTGGAAAAGGTCAGTTTTCATTCCAATCCCTAAGAAAGGCAATGCCAAGGAATGCTCAAACTACCACACAATTGCATTCATCTCACATGCTAGCAAAGTAATGCTCAAAATTTTCCAAACAGGCTTCAGCAGTATGTGAACCATGAACTTCCAGATGTTCAAACTGCATTTAGAAAAGGCAGAGGAACCAGAGATCAAATTGCCAACATCTGATGGATCATCGAAAAAGCAAGAGAGTTTCAGAAAACTTCTGCTTCATTGACTATGCCAAAGTCTTTGACTGTGTGAATCACAACAGACTGTGGAAAATTCATAAAGAGATAGGAATACCAGAACACCTGACCTGCCTCCTGAGAAATCTGTATGCAGGTCAAGACATAAGAGTTAGAACTGGACATGGAACAACAGACTGGTTCCAAATTGGGAAAGGAGTACGTAAAAGCTGTATATTATCACCCTGCTTATTTAACTTTTTTTTTCATTTATTTTTATTAGTTGGAGGCTAATTAGTTTACAATATTGTAGTGGGTTTTGTCATATATTGACATGAATCAGCCATGGATTTACATGTATTCCCCATCCCGATCCCCCCTCCCACCTCCCTCTCTACCCAATCCCTCTGAGTCTTCCCTTATTTAACTTATATGCAGAGTACATCATGAGAAATGCTGGATGGATGAAGCACAAGCTGGAATCAAGATTGCCGGGAGAAATATCAATAACCTCAGCTATGCAGATGACACCACCCTTATGTCAGAAAGTGAAGAAGAACTAAATAAGCCTCTTGATGAAAGTGAAAGTGGAGAGTGAAAAAGTTGGCTTAAAACTCAACATTCAGAAATATAAGATCATGGCATCTGGTCCCATCACTTCATGGCAAATAGATGGGGAAACAGAGGAAACAGTGGCAGACTTTATTTTGGGGGCTCCAAAATCACTGCAGATGGTGACTGCAGGCATGAAATTGAAAGACGCTTCCTCCTTAGAAGAAAAGTTATGAACAACCCAGACAGCGTATTAAAAAGCAGAGGCACCACTTTGCCAACAAAGGTCTGTCTAGTCAAAACTGTGGTTTTTCCAGTAGTCACGTATGGATGTGAGAGTTGGACTATAACGAAAGCTGAGCGCGAAAGAATTGATGCTTTTGAACTGTGGTATTCGAGAAGACTCTTGAGAGTTCTTTGGACTTCAAGGAGATTCAACAAATCCATCCTAAGGGCTATCAGTCCTGAATATTCATTGGAAGGACTGATACTGAAGCTGAAACTCCAATACTTTGGCCACCTGCTGTGA
This sequence comes from Cervus canadensis, assembly GCF_019320065.1. Taxonomy (NCBI): domain Eukaryota; kingdom Metazoa; phylum Chordata; class Mammalia; order Artiodactyla; family Cervidae; genus Cervus; species Cervus canadensis. Next base: position 62,061,048 of record NC_057391.1, on the reverse strand, counting down.
AGAACTGACTCATTGGAAAAGACCCTGATGCTGGAAAAAATGAAGGCAGGAGGAGAAGGGGACGACAGAGGATGAGCTGGCTGGATGGCATCACCGACTCAATGGACACGAGTTTGAGTAAATTCTGGGAGTTGGTGATGGACAGGGAGGCCTGGCATGCTGCTGTCCATGGAGTTGCAAAGAGTTGGACACGACTGAGCAACTAAACTGAACTGAACTGAATGATAATCAACTGACCCAGCTAGGAGAGAATATAAAACAACCAGATATGAATGTGGCTTCTCATGATGACTGAAAATGGTACAAGATTCTTTTAGAAGCAAGTGGTTTGAGAAGACAATGATCAGCATTTTTAGGACAAGCAGGAGTAACCAACATTCACCTGCAACCCTCTTTCTTCTTTTGTTCTTCCATGAACATCTGTCCTTGCCAAGATGAAATGCTTCTACTCTTTTTTCCTCTTGCCCAAGCACAGGTTATATTATATTTAATTCTTTTGTCATCTGAGTCATAGGTGACTGATGCATATGAAATATTACATATATATAAACTGTTGTAACATCTGCTGCCAAAGTAAAGAAATGACACCTTGTGGCAGTTAATGATAAAACATGACAAACTCTTTCTTCATTCATCTTGCCCTCTAACCAAACAAAGGCCATTAGCTTATGAATGAGGAGACTAAGTTCTAGAGCTGGCCTTTGCTTTTACTATAGCTGTGCTGAATCAGTCATTGCAAAAGTTGGTCGCTCAGTTGTGTCCAACTCTTTGCGACACTATGGACTGTAGCCCTCTATTCATGAGATTCTCCAGCAAGAATAGTGGAGTGGAGAACCACTCCCTTCTCCAGAGGCTTTTCTCAACCCAGGGATCGAACCCAGGTCTCCCATGTTACAGGCAGATTCTTTATTATCTGAGCCACCAGGGAAGCCCCATGAGTCATTGCAAGGAACATGGCAAAGATGAAGGATGTGTGGGAAAGTCTCACTCAGATCTCCCTTCAACAGAGAAGCTGCTAGGAGGATCATTGTGAGCCAACAGCGTCTGCTGCCACACCTTTACGACCTACTCTAGCACTTGCTCATGCCAAATCCATGATGTTGCCAAGCTACTCCCAGCCAAGGGCCAAAAATGCTAGGTGTATTCAAGCTGGGCTTTGAGTCAGGCTGCCCAGTACTGACTCTTCTGTCTTTGCTCTGGGGATTCTCACTCGCCTGGCCAAAATATCTCAGAGCTGTGTTACATTCAATTTTAGGATTTTCCTACTCAATCCTCCTTCATATCTACTCCATGGTCTGAAGGTGTCCTCTGCCTGCCTCTTCTCACTCTCCCTCATTTCTCAATAAATCTGTTTCATGTCTATTTCTGTCTTGATGTCTGCTTGTTAGAGGATCTGAACCAACCGAGGATATTAACATTAAGGGGAATTTCATGGTTCCCAATTATAGCAAGTAGAGCTGAGACTCTCAGGAAAAGACATTTTATTCAAACAGCAATAGAGATAGTTTCTCAGATTCATACTGGTCCCTGAGCTTGAACTGTCATTAGTACAGGCTAAGTGACTCTCATGCAGTACCTGTATGCAGTCAATCCTAAAGAAAATCAATCCTGAATATTCATTGAAGGGACTGTTGTTGAAGCTGAAGCTCCAGGACTTTGGCCCCCTGATGCTGAAAGCTGACTCATTGGAGAAGACCCTGATGCTGGGAAAGATTGACGGCATAAGGAGAAGGGGACGGCAGAGGATGAGATGGTTAGATATCATCACCAACTCGATGAACATGAATCTGAGCAAACTCTGGGAGATAGTGGAGGACAGAGGAGCCTGACATGCTATAGTATAGGGGGTAACAAAAAGTCAGACATGACTTAGCAACTGAACCACAACAAGAAAAAAGTGACTCTCATTTGTAGAAGTTAGAATGACTCTAATCTATACAGTAGAGTTTTAGAATTCATGCCTAATCAAACAATTATGGGACTAATTACATTTATAAACTAAATAATTACATTATAGATAAAAGAGTTAATGCAACTTCCAAAGGTGCCTAACGTAACCAAGATGTTGAGAGAACAAGACAGTTTTAAAAATTAGGTCTCCATATCCTTGGCTTAATAAGTTCCTCTAGTCTCAAATGAATGAAAGGCCCCTTTCTAGTAATTTCTTCTGTTGTGGGGAAAAAATCCTTGGGATGTTTAGGCCGAATACAAAGCTCTGCAAAGGGAGCCCTAAATGGCTTTGCCATACCTTCTCCCATGAGACTGGAAATTTTCTTCTATTTTTCTCCCAGTCATAGTTAAGATGGAGATTGAAGGAAAGTTAGTGTGCTATCAAATTGTGGATTTTTACTACAGGATGATCTGGCTTAATTTCATTAGGGAACACCCAACTGATAGAATTTTTCTTTCGGGTTGGGATTTTAGTCTGCTCATGGCATTGTAGGCTTTTTCTTATATGCACATTCTTCAAGCCTCTACCATTTAACCAGTATCTCACATTTTTAGGTATTTGTTATAGCTGGATCTACTACAACAAAAGTAGTGTAGACTGGGTGGCTTAATAACAACAGAAATTTATTTCTTGCAGTTCTAGGGCCTGGGAATTCGAAGATAGAGGTGCTGGCAGATTCTGTATGTAGTGCAGGCCCCCTTTCCGCTTCCTGGTTCACTGATGACCAACTTCTCACTCTATCCTCACATGGGTAAAGGGGCAAGGGAACTCTTTGTCTTTTTGATAAGGGCTCTAGTCTCATTCATGCCTTCGTGATCTAATCAACTTTCAAATGCCCCACCTACAAACACCATCTCACTGGGTTTAGAATTTCAACATAGGAATTATGGGGGGAGACAAACTTTCAGTCTATATCAGATGGTCTATTTTCAATAAAGATCTGTCAGATCTGGGGCATATTCCGAGAGTCATGTGGGGAGAGGGTGTGTGTTTGGGTATGTAGAGATGGGGGGGGGGAAGTTTTCCCATTTCAGTAGTTAGACTTTCATTTAATCCCCTGTTTTCTGTATGGCACACCCTCTCTCAGCTTTGTCTGGTGTTCCTGAATCTGTGTTTCTCTGGCTCGTCCCCTCTAATAGCAGAAGTGTAGAGAGAGTTCTCTGTTTTACTTTTCTGCTCAGATAGGGAAGAGACTGCTGCTTGTAGTAAAGAATGGAAAAAGAGGACCTGTTTGTCTAATTTCGCCTTAAGGAAACTTCCGGTGAAATTTGTTGTCTACTTTCGATTTCGGAGACATTGCTATCATCCATTCCTTTTAAAATTTTGTTACAGTTAAATCTCCTTCTATTCTGTCTGTATTTATGCCTTCTCTTTCCCCTCACCCCCATTTTATGTTTGATTTAAAGTGGAATGGGAGGTAAATGCATGTGTTTATTCTTTTGTGTTTAACTGTAAGGCCCCTCTGAGGAGCTCTGGAGGGTTTGCTTGGCAACATTTATTCCTTTTGGTGGGGATGGGGAGTTGTAGAGAGGAGTAAGCTTTTAAACTTTATAAATTTTTGTAGGCTTTGGAGATCATACCTAACTCTATGATTTGACCCTGAAGAGAATGGAGAACCTATAGAATCTGCTGAGTATGAGTAGAATTAGCTCCAGACAGCTTAGATTTCAAAGCACTTAACCTTTTGTATTGTCACTGAGTTAGTTTTTTGAGTTGCTTAAGATGAGATTACATGGAATATATTATAGTAAAATGATCAAGAAGCTACCAAAAAAAGATTGGCTTGCTTTGGGTGTATAAAAATCTCCTGAAAATTCAGTTGTCCTTTAATAATTAGTATCTTTCTGATCTAATTGAGTTGGCAAATTGGTTACATGTGGGGGATTAATCAGGGCTTCCCAGGTGGTGCTAGTTGTAAAGAGCTGGCCTGCCAATTCAGAAGACATAAGAGACTCGGGTTTGATCCCTGGATCGGAAAGATCCCCTGGAGGAGGGCATGGCAACACATTCTAATATTCTTGTCTGGAGAATCCCTTGGACAGAGGAACCTGACAGGCTGCAGTCCTTAGGGTTACAAAGAGTAGGCCATGACGGAAGTGACTTAGCAGGCAGACAAGAGATTAATCAAATAAGTAAAAAATATTGAGAATCAGGAATAGAGAGAGCAGGAAAGGTAGATTGCATCTTACGGTGTTGGACTGGAATTGGCGACACAGGCATGAGTTCATCATTATTGATATACAGAGCTAAATATATAGGTGCAAATGGATATGCACACGGCGGTAATATGGAGAACTGAGTGTCAGTGTAATTCCGTGGTGTGTGTGTGCACGTGTGTGTGCTGTGCTTAGTTGCTGAGCAGCTAACTCAGTCGTGTCCGACTCTTTGCGACCCCATGGACTGTAGCCCACCAGGCTTCTCTGTCCATGGGCATTCTCCAGGCAAGAATACTGGAGCGGGTTGCCATGCCCTCCTCCAGGGGATCTTCCCAACCCAGGGGTCGAACCCAGGTCTCCCACATTGCAGGTGGACTCTTTACCATCTGAGCCACCAGGGAAGCCTGCATGTGTGTATACATACATATATTTGCTAGCTCTGTTTAATGAAAGGGCCTGGGAGCAGCGACATTGCAGTAGCTAAGGGATACATCTTGGACCTGTCTTGGCTTTTTAAATACCATTCTCTATTAGAAGCAACCAAGTCTCTTTGAGCGAATGGTTGATCACTCATCAGGCAGAGGAAGTAAAAGAGTAGCTGGAAATATTTTTTGACATCAGAAAGTAAAGAATGTTCAAGAAATACTGGGACATACAGAAAGGATATGGAAGCCAGTTTGAAATGGCTCTCACTGGCCAACTCTGGGATAATCTGAGCATCAAAAGACAGATAATAATGGATTATAACTCATTAAAGAGAACATGAATCTACATGCTACACTAATGAATAATGAATACATAGATAGGAAAAAAAATCTTACAGTAGAATGGCAACTAATGTAGAAGGAATGACAGAATTAGAATCATACCAGTTGGCAGCTATCATAATGATAGTCAATTCAGGCAAGAAGCATCAGTGGATGCTTGAACTAATGGATAAAAATTTGATGAGAGAGAGGATATTAATGTCAGAATATCTTCCCATAAAATAATTTTAAATTACAAAAGGAAAAAAATAACTTCAAGTGAAGAATCCTGGCAAGGACCACCTTAATAATAAAGTTAATATCACTAGTAATGAGACAATTTAAATTATGTACCAACTGACAGAATACAACAAGATGAACATTTTTCTGATATATTCCTGCCAAAAATCATAACCTGAATCTAATCATGAAGAAACATGGGGAAAACTCGTGCTGATCTATGGTCTATAGAAAAACTGACCTTTGTTCTTCTAAAATTGCAAGATCACGTAATTCAAGGAACAGTGGAAAAATAGTCTCTATATTAAAGAAGACTAAACAGACATGGTAATTAAATACCACATATAATCTTAGATTTATACTTTTGCTATAAAGCAGCGCCTTTCAAAGTGTGATCCCAGGACCAGAGCTTCAGCACCACTGAATCAAACGCCCTAGGTTTGGGAGCCAGTAATCTATGTTTATGAGACTTTCCATTGATTCTAATGCACACTAGGTTTAAGATGCATTGGTTAAAAGCAGATTGTTGGGGCACTTATTAAAACTGTAGAGCAGGTGAATGAAAGATATCAGTATTATTTTTCTGCTTTCATGTCACTGTAGGGACTACATACTAAATTTACTCCTATATAGTTCAAGAATTGGAGAAGGCAATGGCACCCCACTCCAGTACTCTTGCCTGGAAAGTCCCATGGACGGAGGAGCCTGGTAGGCTGCAGTCCATGAGGTCGCTAAGAGTCGGACATGACTGAGCGACTTCACTTTCACTTTTCACTTTCATGCGCTGGTGAAGGAAATGGCAACCCACTCCAGTGTTCTTGCCTGGAGAATCCCAGGGACGGGGGAGCCTGGTGGGCTGCTGTCTATGGGGTCGCACAGAGTCGGACACGACTGAAGCGACTTAGCAGCAGTAGTTCAAGAATAAAAAGTTCTTTATGATATATATGCAGCTTTTCTGTATGCTTTTAAAAATCTCACAAATTTAAAAAATGGGAGGGGCTAAGCTATGTATTTATCATATTAGGAAAAAAGTCTGATTCATTCATTCCAGCTGCCTTTATTTAATCGAATGTGGCACTAAATACAAAGGATGTATATTCCATTACATGTATGGTTAAATCTGCTATGGAAAATAGTTTGTTCTCCAAAGAACCATCTGTGTTTATTTTCAGGTTGAACCAACCCTAAGGTTGCTAACATTCTTTAAAACCATGTTGATGAATGACACAATCGCTGAATCACATCAAAGCCAATATGGTTTCTTTGGGGATTCCATATCAGTGGAAAAACATTTCTGCTGAATAGCATCTGCCTATCCATATGTAGAAAGAGTCAGTATACAAAACTGAAAAATAATTGCTTTCAAATAATTGACTAATGACATATACAGCCCTTCTTTCTCAGCTGCATTACTAATTGCCTGAATATGATCCATGATCTGACTTTTTTTTTCCTTTGCTGTAGTTCTTTGCAAGACTTTCCATTGTACACAATTAAAACACAGCAAGAGCAAAATATAGCCTGAGACAAGTACGTATGTTGGATTAGATTCAAATATGCAGGGTTTTATCTAGAAGGAAAAATCTTTTTAGAGTTAGAAAGGAAGTGAATCAGGCCCATGGACCTTGGCTAACTGACCAATACACAAACATTGGTGGTTGGTGGTTGTTTTTCTACTTTTGGTTGTCTACTTTGAAGCCATTGTACAACATCCAAATTCCCAACTCTCTTCTTCCTGGCATTTTGGTGGTCACCCATTTGTTCTGAGACTGTGAATGGAGAGTTCTCTTCCAACTAAAAAGTGTTCCTTCCCCAGCCATAATCCTTCAGAAGAACTGAATCTGATCAGTTATGTCATAACTGAAGAAGACTACATTTGCTTTAGTGGAGTTTATGTAGAACATCCTGCTGCTAATGTCAGCACACAGATTGGGCAAGTTCCACAAAAATAACTTTCAGACTATTTGTACTCAATTAAATGTTTATTTAAAATTTCCTTTTGGTTTTTACTGCTGTAAATGTATTGTTCATTTTTCACATACCAGGCACTGTTGTTTAGTCTCAAGGGCATTACTTGTTACAAATTTAACAACTGTGACATATTAAAAACAACATTTAGGGAAGAAATTAGGGTTGAGAGGATGTGACCAGATGTTTCCGTGGTGTTTAGCCAAAATGTCACTTAAATGCCAACAAGATTTTAAAAGGAATTTTCCCCCAAAGTCTCTTTACCCACTTGACTGATCCCAAAAGATGTTGTTATCATAGTTGTAGTAGAAAACCCATTTAATTTTCTTTTTCATCACAGTTCTATTGAGGATACTTAAACTCTTTTCACTGTCATTTTTTTTCTTTTATAATTTTACTATGACAATAAAGACAATTATGCTATGTCACATGCTACCATTGTGACCCAAATTTTCTTATGACTGAAATAGGGATGCTGGTACCTACCTTTTATGATTATTGTGGAAAATTAAGTGAAATAATTTATGTGACACTCTTAGCCCAGTACTTGGCACATAATGACACATTAAATAGTGCTATTATTAATACAAACAGTGCTAATTATTGATATAAGCAAAAACCCCCAATGAGTGCCCTGCCGCTAAATTTTTTTTAGAGAAAGATAATCTTTTCCTTAAGTTTTCCTTAAGTTTCAATCTTCTGTTGAGATTGTCAAGTCTTAATAGGAAAAAGATCCCATAAAGAGGCAACTTCAAAAGAAAGTCATTGTTATTTTTAGTTAAATCTGGTGGTAATTAGATTAGACGTCTCTTAGCTGATTTCTAAACTCAGGAGCATTTAGAGAAGAAGCATGCAGGTAAATACAAGAAAACAAAGAGGTTGTATGCACCCAAGCAGAGGATTCTGGGTTTGCTCTCCTTCTGTGGGTGTTCTGTTAGTGTTGGAGGGTTAATAGAGCTTTAGACTGGGCCCCTAGAGTTTTCATGATATATAAAAATATAAAAGTCAGTGAAGCAAATGCTGTACAACAGAGGTTTTTCAGGGAAAAGGGATAAGCTTGATCCAAAAATATTTTGGAGGGTGGAGACATTCCAAGCATACCATTCCATGACTATGCCAATGGAATGTGGGCACAGCACAGGAACAATGTCCAAGGCTGGAGAGCTTTAGAGGATCAGGGGAATTCTAAGTGAAAAACACAAGCAGTGAACATCACTGTCTGCTCCCAACCAGGTTTCCCTGTTTACAGATTGACTTGTGAATTCTGAGTGACTTTTATGTCTGTGAACTATGGATTCCAAACTTTGGTGCCAAATAATTATAGATACATTTTGCAAATGTACAGTTCACTCTAGTCTTTCTCTGTCTCTCTCACATACACACACATACAAATTGAATTGGAAGGAGAGATTGTTGAGTAAGTTCCAGCTGTTATATTTAAATCCCAAACTGGAAATAACATTTTCTTTCTTTCCATTATCTTTGACTAAAAGTGAGTAAAGCTACCATAATGGAAATTTATCAATTTAAAAAATAGGCATTTATATGGACTTCTTTTCCATATTAATCATGGAAAGGAAGTAATTTCTAGACATGGAGGAACATACCCATTCCTATTCTCAAATTCCTTGTATAAAGTTTATTTTCTTGCTGTAATGATTGTAGATTTTTTTTCATCAGTGTTTGTAATCCTTCAAGACATGAGAAGATTTTGTTTTGGGGGTATTTTATTCTTTTTTTTCTTAATTGAAATACAGTTGATTTACAAAATTATGTTAATTACTACTGTATAGCAAAGTGATTCAGATATATATCTATATCTATATGCATATATAGATATATACACATTTATTTCTTTACATTCTTTTCCATCATGGCTTATCATTCTGTTCAATTCAGCCACTCAGTCATGTCCAACTCTTTGCAACCCCATGGACTGCAGCACTCCAGGCCTCCCAGTCCATCACCAACTCCCGGAGCTGACTCAAACTCGTGTCTATTGAGTTGGTGACACCATCCAGCCAACTCATCCTCTGTCATCCCCTTCTCCTCCTGCCTTCAATCTTTCCCAGTATCAGGGTCTTTTCAAATGAGTCAGTTCTTCACATCAGGTGGCCAAAGTATTGGAGTTTCAGCTTTAGCATCGGTCCTTCCAATGAATATTCAGGATTGATTTCCTTTAGGATGGACTGGTTGGATCTCCTTACTGTCCAAGGGACTCTGAATAGTCTTCTCCAACACCACAGTTCAAAAGCATCAATTCTTCAGTGCTCAGCTTTCTTTATAGTCCAACTCTCACATCCATACATGACTACTGGAAAAACCACAGTTTTGACTAGACAGACCTTTGTTGACAAAGTAATGTCTCTGCTTTTTAATATGCTGTCTAGGTTGGTCATAACTTTTCTTCCAAGGAGCAAGCGTCTTTTAATTTCATGGCTGCAGTCACCATCTGCAGTGATTTTGGAGCCCCCCAAAATAAAATCTGTCACTGTTTCCACTGTTTCCCCATCTATTTGCCGTGAAGCGATGGGACTGATGCCATGATCTTAGTTTTCTGAATGTTGAGTCTTAAGCCAACTTTTTCACTCTCCTCTTTCATTTTCATCAAGAGGCTCTTTTGTTCTTCGATTTCTGCCATAAGAGTGGTGTCATGTTCATATCTGAGATTATTGATATTTCTCCCAGCAATCTTGAATCCAGCTTGTGCTTCATCCGTCCAGCATTTTTATGATGTACTCTGCATATAAGTTAAATAAGCAGAGTGACAATATACAGCCTTGACATACTCCTTTCCTGATTTGGGATCAGTCTGTTTTTCCATGTCCAGTTCTAACTGTTGCATCATAGGAAATTGAACATAGTTCTCTGTGCTCTACAGTGGGACCTTACTGTTTACCCATTCTGTATGTAAAAGCTTACATCTGCTAACCCCAACCTCCCACTGCATCTATCCCCCAACCCCTTCCCCCCTGGCAACCCCAAGTCGGTTCTTTATGTACATGATTCTGTTTTGTAGATAATAGGTTCATTTGTGTCATAGTTTAGATTCCATGTATAGGTGATATCATATAGTATTTGTTTTTCTCTTTCTGACTTACTTCACTTAGTACGGTAGTCTCTAGCTGTATCCATTTTGCTGCAAATGGCATTATTTCTTTTTAATGGCTGAGTAGTATTCCATTGTATATATGTACTACATCTTAGGTTGTTTCCATGTCTTGGCTATTGTGAATAGTGCTACTGTGAACATAGGGGCGCATGTATCTTTTTGAATTTTAGGTTTGTCTGGATGTATGCCCAGTAGTGGGATTGCTGGATCATATGGTAATTCTATGTTTAGTTTTCTAAGAAACCTCCATACTGTTTTCCACAGTGGCTGTACCAACTTATATTCCCACACACAGTGTAGGAGGGTTCCCTTTTCTCCATACCCTCTCCAGCATTTGCTACTTGTAGACCTTTTAGTGATGGCCATTCTGACTGATGTGAGGTGGTACCTCATTGTAGTTTTGATTGCATTTCAAGACATAAAAAAATTATAATTTGATAAACCTCCATCATTCCCAAGAACTGTATTAGCCCATAGTTTGTGGATATAGTTGTATTTGTTTGCAGTAGTTTGTCTTTGTTCTTCTTTGTAGATAAACTGAGCAAATGAGGAGACACTTGGATGTCCAAAAGGGACTGAAGATTTTTCAATATAAAGTTTGGTCAAATGTCTTTCAAAAAATACTTTGCAGTCTGTTCTACTAAAGAGGCATACCCCTACCCCTTTTATAACCTAATAATCTGTTTAACAGAAGAAGAGCAATGTAGTTTATGGCAAAGAACTGTTCAGGAGGTTGCTTGGAGATGGGATGACTTAAGTGTTTCCCAGTGGTGGGGCACAGCTCACCTCTATCAGAATGCCCGGGGGAGCTTTAGAAACTTCACATTCCTTGGCTCCACTCCATCCCTACTGAGTCTGGGTGGGGACCCAGAAGCTGCATATTTAGTGAGCTTGATAGGTGATTCTTTTGCATCTCCAAATGTAGGTGGTCTCTTCAAAGTGTCATAAAACCCAGTAGTGCCTTCTGCTCTGGTACTTTTCTAGCTTTGAAGAAAGGGTCAGTGGTACATTGCCTTTGAAAAAATTCTAGTTTAAGTCAAAGAGCAAAGCATTTCCCCTCTTCTCAGTGTTTGCTCTTAACTCTGTTTTCCTTCATGGGCTCAGTTGACTAGCCTTCCTCATGGAGAATAATAATAGCATTTGGAGTTGAGCAGCTCCCAAAACCTTGTTTTTATTATTTTTGGTTCTTGTTTGTTCCTAATATCTCTGTATTGCTGATAGGTGACCATGATCTGCATTTACAGGCAAGAAAAGGAACACATACTAGCAGCTGAGTCTCCTGACAGTTACTAGGTATGACATAGATCCCAGTCTCTGACAACACCTTCTATTAGGAGTGGTCTTAAACTTGTGTACATGTTGGAACTATCTGGGAAGGTTTAAAACTCCTAATGCCTAGGTCATACCCCTGGCCAATGTCATTAGAACCTCTGAAGTAGGACCCAGACATCAGTACTTTGATAAGCTCCCTTGGTGATGTAAAAGTCACTCAGTCGTGTCCGACTCTTTGTGACCTCATGGACTGCACAGTCCATGGAATTCTGCAGGCTAGAATACTGGAGTGGGTAGCCATTCCCTTCTCCAGGGGATCTTCCCAACCCAGGGATCGAACCATGGCCTCGATTGCAGGTGCATTCTTTACTAGCTGAGCCACCAGGGAAGCCCCATGTCAGGGTACAAATTAGACCAAGAACCACGGTTCTGGGGATATCTGTCTAAAGTGCATTGAGGCCTTTAGAGCACCTGAGGCTGATCAGTATTTTTCTTTACAGATGAAACCTTTTCTATTTGCGATACATCCTAAAAGGAAGAGAAAATTTAGGAGATATTTCTTACAGAAATTTCTTCCTGTAATAGAATTTTAAAATTTCTTTAGTGTTCAACCACCATTACAAAAGATCCAATACGTATGCATAGTCTTACCTATAGTGTGCAGTACTGTGTGCACCTATGAAACTACCCACACCAACCCTTCACTTTTTTTTGTTTCAAGATAATCTGTGAGATTTATCAGTTTTTGGCTCTTTGCTGTCTTCTCAAGAGCCAGTAACAGATCTCCAGTGAGCTGAAACAGGGAAAGTTGTTTTAAACCATTGACTGCTTAATAAATTAGCACTGGACGTCTCTTAGCCTAATTTATCTTTGAAAGCCAGTTTCCCAGGGTATCAGAGCAATACCACAAGAAAAATTATTTCCATTAAACACCACAAAAATGTCTTTCCTGTGATACTTCACTGAAAGGGTGACATGTACGAGATTCTCAGTCACAAAACAGGAAAGAAATGTTTGAAAGTTAAATTAAAAAGTAAAGCACAGTTAAGATTTTATTGAGCTTAAACCCCATTCCTACCCCCTAAACATATAAATCTGTTCTGTGTTCTTTGTCTCCCACTCAGATGGGTGATAAATTTTGGATGCTGAATTCTTATGTCTCTAAAAATAACGTTTACCTAAAGTGAAGTGCAACATCTGGGTCCATTGAAGGAGCATGAAGTGGCCTTTCAGGTTAATTATTTGTGTGGCCAGGTTAGGTTTCTCAGCTCTGAAAATGATATGGGTTTTGTTTCTCTTGGCCCCTGCCCACCACAGGTAAAGAATCCTGTCCCAGTGACTTTCCCATAGACCTGCTCCTTCATGCAGAATGTAGCCATCAGTGCCTTGACATTGAAGACATGGAATATTTTCCATCTGCTGCCTTAGCTGAAGAACCTGAAGGTCTCTTGGTTACTTGGTTAGAAATAGGGTGAAGAGGGTCCCTGTACCCCCCCCCCCCACCCCTGCCACCAGTGCTTTCATAATGGATGCCATCAGAAGAGATCGTGGTTCTCTAGTATTCTTAAAGGAATGTTTCTCTCCACTGTCCCCATCAAAGGGCATGTCTACTTGTCTACTCCAGAAAGTGGATTGAGATGGTCCATACGTATCTTTAAACACATTCTGACTATGCTGGCATTAGATTGATCATACTAAGAACTCTTCATCCCCTGAATAACACTCAAGTCCATCTTCCAAAACAGGCTAATACCATGGAGAAAGAAGCCTTATGAAGGAATGTGCCAAGAGCAACCAACTGTTCAGGGTGATCCTGCGAAATTATGGTCTTTTTTTCCTTTTTTAAATGGATAACATCACAGTCTTGAAATGAATTTTTAAAATCTCTGAATCTTTGTGTAAATTTGAGTCCAAACATTTTTATCCACAACATAAATTTTTCCGGGCACTGACTCAAGACCTGGGAGTTATCTTTTCATTTTTCCCCCTTTCCCTACCAAGTTATGTTTGTTATTTCTTCTCTTCTTTTCCATTTTCTTGGCCACTACCTCACTGTAAGTCTTATTGCTTCATCTTAGTCTATTATAAAAGACTCCCAAACTCATCCACAAACTTTTAACCTTTCAAAATTGAAGGCCATTCTATACACCATCATCAGAACAAGCTTCTTGGATTATTGTTGGTGCAAATCACTTCTCTGTTTAAACTTTTGTAATGATTCTCCCATTGACTACTGAATAAAATCATGGCAATTTATCCTGGTGTTCAGGGTCTTTTAAAGTTTACTTTCAAATTATGCTTCCTATGTTCCGGCCAAATGACACCTCCATACCCCTTCATTTTTTAAAACTCATCTTTCTCTAGCTTACTTCTGGCTCATGTCATCTGGACTGTCACTTCCTCTCATCTGTCCTTGATGAAATCTTGTTTTTCCTCCAAACCCCACTCAGATGCTCCCTCTTTCTTTCATAAAACCTTTTATGGCCACTTTATTCAGAATTTTTCTTTGTTTTCCTGTCTTCAAAAATTTGATTAGGGCTACTCTCAGGTCCCCAAACAGGCATTGTGTTGTACTGTATTTATTTGGGTACCTAGTTTAGCTCTCTCATTGGATTTCAATTTATGGAAGGCATAAACATGCTTTGTACATATTAGATGATGAATGAATAACTGAAAAGAATCAGTTAAATGCTATTTCCTTCCTTTACTTATCCTTATACTGAAAAAGTGTGGTCTAGAGAACAGGCCCTGGAGAAATCTCTAGTACGTCTAATTTGAAGACAGTCATTGCACCTAAGGAAGTAGATTCATGGTGAGGAGGCCTTGGCACATCTGAGTGTAGACCAGTTTCCAGGGATCATCTGTGTGTTCAGAGGCTTATCTGAATGAACAGATCCTCCCAGATCTTTGGAATGTCAGGGGTGGAAGGAGGCAGAGGTGTGAGCCTTTTAAGTCATAAAATATTTTAAAGTATTTTAAAAAGTTTAACCAGAGATTGCATAACTTTTTGAAATTTTGAGGCTCAAAGCTGGCAAGTATGTGGTGCAGATGGCTTAGAAACTGCTGAGTGGGTTCACCTTTGGCATGCTTTCTCTGGAAACCTGGCTACAAGACTTTGGCAGATCATGAGTTTACAGGCTGAAAGGCAAAAGAACTTAAAAAAAACACTTCAAAGGATTAAAATGGTGCAAGAAATGCCCAGTCCTGGTCAGCCTGTTTGCATCACAGCATGGCTTAATACCCAAGAATAGTAGACCCTTAAAAATAAACTCCTCTTTATTCAAATTATTTTTGCAAACCAAGATTCTGGGTGTGAGCCATCACATTTTGTACATATTGTTATGTATAATTGTTTATACATAACAGTGGTGTAAATCTGATTCTCTGTTTCTCTTATTTGCCACAGTATTATGACTGTTAACGTTAATAAAGTGAAGAAATCATTTAAAGAAGTGAAGGTGAATTTACTGAGTAATACCACCCCCCCATTTTTCCCTTTCTTTAATAGCAGGTGTTGAGATCTGAACTTGTTGATAACTTACCTATATTATCTCTTAATTTCACTTTGCTTTGGTACTGTAGTGTACTGTATTGTACTCTGTTGTATCCAAGTTTTTGTGACCCTTTGGACTGTAGCTCTCTGGGCTGGTCTGTGCACGGGATTTTTCAGGCAAGAATACTCGACTGGGTTGCCGTTTCCTCCTCCAGGGGATTTTCGCAACCCAGGAATCGAACCTGTGTCTTCTGTGTCTCCTGCATTGCAGGCAAATTCTGTAATGCTGAGCCATCAGAGCCTAGATATTCTCAGTTTTTTTGACTTGTAACATGAAAGTAATAGTAATTTTAAATATCCCATGGGGTTATAATGAGGATTAAATTACAAACATGGAGTATATTTAGAAAGTACTTAGTACCTTCTGAAGCACAATCCACATGTTGTGTGTTTTAGGTATGTATGTGTTATTCAGATATAGCAGTTGATTACTCTCTGGCCTATATTTAATCCATTGAGCCATACTCCTCTTCAGATCATTTTAAGTCTGAATGGATAGATTAAATATGCAGACAGATGGACGCATGATGAATGTATGTATATATATTCTATTTTAAATATACATAATTAACAATTATACTTAACCAGATAATAAACAATTTAGAAGTAAATCCAAAGTAGGAGATTAGGTTAAATGGATTTTACACATACTGTTTTTGTGGTTTCAAATATAATTTTAGATTCTTTTAATACTTTAAAAAATGTTCTCTAATGCAGTGCTTTCTATGCAATGCCCATAGATCCTTTCTGGTACATAAACTATTTTTTTTTCCCAATAGCAATGATAATAAACCTACAGGCTAGTTCATTACTTTTTTTCTCCCTAAAAGTTTCTTGGTTTCTATTCTGGCACAAGGTCTTTAAGTTCTCGTGAACTGGCAAGTTGACTAACAGTGCAGTATAGTACAGTAATATTATTGTCAACTGTAGTGGCACAGTTCCCATGACAGGTTTACTATTCATTTATTCATTCAGCAAACATTTATTGAGCAACATATTAGTTAATATAATGGTAGAAGTTATAACCAATAAGTCCTGAAGTTAATGTAATAGAAACCCATTTTCCTATTTCACAGTCTGTGCAGTTATTCTTGGTCTGGTGCTCTTCTATGGGCTTTTTGGGAAAATGGCTCTTTCCATTTTGTGGCTCAGTTTTTTATATTCTGCAAAGTCCTCTTCATTTAGCTAGCTATTGAAAAAGAGATGGTGGGGAAAGCATAGCCCTTTATTTGTCATTTCAAGAGTGACAGGCATTGCTTCCACTCACATTTTCTTGTGACAAATGCCCTCCCTTACCCCCAGGCAGAGGGACTGGAAAATATATCCCTGGCTTTGTGGATACTTCCAAGCATTAGCATTTCATTAGGAAAGAGGAGCAAAAAATTTCAGTGGTCACCCAAGCCAGTGTTTCTCAAACCATCTGAGGTGAAGGACAGCTCTGTTTTTAAAAATGTTAAATCTATCAGAGCCTGATACTTGAGGGAAAAAGCCTGTAAAAATGAATTACTGGAAAAGTAAAATAAGCCAAAGATATACAAAATGTATAAGTCTAATTTTTAAATTATTAGATTCAGCAAACATAAAATTAGCATACAGCTTCTCTACTTAGCTCATAGACAACTGGTAATACCACACACTGATTGGCACTATCCTTACCACATTTAAGATGCAAAGTTCTAGACTCTGAAGTTAGAATCAATGGGAAATATTTTTGTGTGTGTAAGGAAATACAATAAACCTATTAATAAGTAAAATTTTAGGTAATGATAAGCATTATGATTCTATACAGTTAGCAAAAACAAGACCGGGAGCTGACTGTGGTTCAGATCATGAACTCCTTATTGCAAAATTCAGACTTAAATTGAAGAAAGTAGGGAAAACCACTAGGCCTTTCAGGTATGACCTAAATCAAATCCCTTACGATTATACAGTGGAAGTGACAAATAGATTCAAGGGATTGGATCTGATAGACAAAGTCCCTGATGAATTGCGAATGGAGGTTTGTGACACTGTACAAGAGGCGGTGATCAAGACCTATCCCCAAGAAAAACAAATGCAAAAAGACAAAATGGTTGTCTGAGGATGCCTTACGAATAGCTGAGAAAAGAAGAGAAGCTAAAGGCAAAGGTGAAAAGGAAAGATCTGAATGCAGAGTTCCAAAGAATAGCAAGGAGAGATGAGAAAGGCTTCCTAAGTGATCAATGCAAAGAAATAGAGGAAAACAATAGAATAGAAAGACTATAGAGATTTCTGCAAGAAAATTAGATATTCCAAGGGAATATTTCATGCAAAGATGGGCACAGTAAAGGACAGAAATGGGTAGCACAAGAGATTAAGAAGAGGTGGCAAGAATACACAGAAGAATTATACAAAGGAAATCTTAATGACCCAGATAATCACGATAGTATGATCACTCACCTAGAGCCAGACATCCTGGAATGCAAAGTCAACTGGGCCTTAGAAGCAGCACTACAAACAAAGCTACCGGAGGTGATAGAATCCCAGTTGAGCTATTTCAAATCCTAAAAGATGATGCTGTTAAAGTGCTGCACTCAATATGGCAGCAAATTTGGAAAACTCCGCAGTGGACACAGGACTGGAAAAGGTCAGTTTTCATTCCAGTCCCTAAGAAAGGCAATCCCAAAGAATGCTCAAACTACCACACAATTGCACTCCTATGGCCACAGGACTGGAAAAGATCAATTTTCATCCCAATTCCAAAGAAAGGCAATGCCAAAGGAAGTTTAAACTACTGTACAGTTGTACTCATTTCACATGCTAGCAAGATTGTGCTCAAAATCCTTCAAGCTAGGCTTCAACAGTATATGAACCAAGAATTTGCAGATGTAAAGCTGGATTTAGAAAAGGCAGAGGAACCAGAGATCAAATTGCCAACATCTGCTGGATCATAGAAAAAGGAAGGGAATTCCAAAAAAAATTATCTGCTTAATTAACTACACTAAAGCCTTTGACTGTGTGGATCGCAACAAACTATGGATAATTCTTCAAGAGATGGGAATACCAGACCACCTTTTCTGCCTCCTAAGAAATCTGTATGCAGGATAAGAAGCAGCAGTTAGAATTGGACATGAAACAATGAACTGATTCCAAATTGGGATAGGAATACATCAAGGCTGTATATTGTTATCCTTTTTATTTAACTTACATGCAGAGTACATCATGCAAAATGCTGGGCTGGATGAATCACAAGCTGAAATCAAGATTGCTGGGAGAAATATCAATAACCTCAGGTATGCAGATGACACCACCCTAATGGCATAAAGCAGAGAGAAACTAAAGAGCCTCTTGGTGAGGGTGAAAGAGGAGAGTAAAAAAGCTGATTTAAAACTCAACATTCAGAAAACTAAGGTCATGTCATCCTGTCCCATCACTTCATGGCAAATAGAGGGGGGAAAATAGAGGCATTGACAGATTTTATTTTCTTTGGTTCCAAAATCATTGTGGATAGTGACTGCAACCATGAAAGTAAAAGATGCTTGATCCTTGGAAGAAAAGCTATGGCAAATCTAGACAGTGTATTATAAAGCAAAGACATCACTTTGTTGACAGAGGTCCATATAGTCAAAGGTATGGTTTTTCCAGTAATCATATACGGATGTGAGAGTTGGATCATAAAGAAGGCCGAGTATCAAAGAATTGATGCTTTTGAACTGTGGTGTTGGAGAAGACTCTCGAGAGGCCCTTGGACAGCAAGGAGGTCAAACTAGTCAATCCTAAAGGAAATCAACCCTAAATATTCATTGGAAGGACTAGTGGTAAAGCTGAAGCTCTAATACTTTTGCCACCTGATGAGAGCTGACTCATTGAAAAAGACCCTGATGCTGGGAAAGATTGAGGGCAAGAGGAGAAGGGGGCAACAGAGGATGAGATGGTTGGATGGCATCACAGTCTCAATGGACACGAGTTTGAGCAAACTCAGGGAGATAGTGAAGGACAGGGAAGCCTGGTGCTCTGCAGTTCATGGGGTTATGAAGAGTCAGACATGACTTAGCTACTGAATAACAACAAATTGTCTTCATAACAGTGTTAAGTCTTCAGATCCGTGAACCTGGGATATTTCAATTTATGTACATTTTCTTTAACAATGATTCATACTTTTCAGAATATAAGTTTTGTAATTTTGTTAAATTTATTCCCAAATATTCTTTTTGATGCTTAGTAAATGTTTTTTTCTATTTTGATTTATAATTTCATTCCATTATGGTCAGAGAACATATTAATGCTATTTTCACTCTTAAATTTTCAAGGTTTGTTTTATGGCCTAACATATAGCCTATCTGGGAAAATGTTCCATGTCCACCCAAGAAAAATGTATATTCTGCTGTTGTTTGGTGGAGTGTTCTACAGATATATGTTAGATATTATTGATTTATAGTATTGTTCAAATCTTCTATTTCCTTGATCTTCTGGTTTTGTTCTATCATTATTTAAGTGGAGTATTGACGTCTCTGACTACTCTTTTTGAATTGTCTTTCTCCCTTTATTTGCTTTATGATTTTGGTACTCTTTTTTTTCATAGGGTCATGTGAAAGAAAGTAAGTGAAGTTGCTCAGTCATGTCCAACTCTTTACAACTGCATGGACTGTAGCCTACCAGGCTCCTCTGTCCATGGGATTCTCCAAGCAAGTATACTGCGGGTGGGTTGCCATTTCCTTTTCCAAGGGATCTTCTCGACCCGGGGATCGAACCTGGGTATCCTGTATTACAAGCAGATGCTGTACCATCTGAGCCACCAGGAAAGCCCATATATATGTTTGTAATATCTTCCTCATAGATTTTTCTTCTTATATAATATCTCTCTTTGTTGCTGGTAATGATTTTTGGTTTGTCTGTTTTAAAGTCTCTTTTGTCTATTAGTATAATCTCCCAGTTTTCCTGTTGTTTCTATTTGTGTGATATATTATTTTACATCCTTTCAGTGTATTTGTATCTTTGAATATATAATGGGACTTCCCTGATAGCTCAGTTGGTAAAGAATCTACCTGCAGTGCAGGAGACCCCGGTTTGATTCCTGGGTTGGGAAAATCTGCTGGAGAAGGGATAGGCTACCCACTCCAATATTCTTGGGCTTCCACTGTGGCTCAGACGGTAAAGAATCTGCCTGCAATGCGGGAGACCTGGGTTTGATCCCTGGGTTGGGAAGATCCCCTGGAGAAGGGAAAGGCTACCCACTCCAGTATTCTGGCCTGGAGAATCCCAGGGACTCTACAGTCCATGGGATCGCAAAGAGTCAGACACAACTGAGCAACTTGCCTTGCCTTGAATATATAATGTGTCTCCCCTAAAGAAAGCATGTAGTTGGATCCTATTTTTTAATTCAGTATGCCAATTTCTGCCTTTTTCTTGGGTTGTTATACCATTCACATTTAATGTTATTATTGATGTAGTTGGATTTGTGTCTGCCATTTTACTTTGTTCTTTGTATGTCTTGTATCTTTTTTTGTTCCATTTTTCTTCCTTTACTGCTTTCTTTTCCATTAAATGAATATTTTTTAATGTAGCATTTAAACTTCATGGTTTTTTTCACTGTTTTTGAGTTATCTCCTTGGAGGTTGCTTTAGTACTTATCAAATACATCTGAGCTTGTCAGAATCAATTTCATGTTTCCACAAACCTAATTTTAGTAAGATATAGAAATGTTATCTCTATACAGCTGATTCTGTTTTCCCTTTTTTATTGTTCATATTATTTGTATTATATAGATGTGTATTTGTTATATATATCATTTTGTACATATGTTCTGTAAATATTACAAATCCAACAGTATACTTTTATAACTCATTTTATATAATTTTATAACTTTTAAAGAAGCTGAGAGGAGAAAGGAGAACAGGTATATATTTATAACTTTTGTTATATTAACCTTATTTATAATTTTTTATCCTTTTCATGGATCTAAGTTTACATCTGGAGTCATTTCCTTAGGCCAGTAGAGTTTTGCTTTTACTCACCTCTTTTGTGCTTTTATTAGCGTGCGTGCTCAGTCACTTCAGTTGTGTCTGACTCTCTGTGACTCCATGGACCATGGCCCGCCAGGCTTCTCTGTCCATGGGATTCTCCAGGCAAGAATACTGGAGTGGGTTGCCATTTCCTTCTCCAGTGATAAAGTATGGAGTGAGTGACGTGAGGGAGGTGAAGTCGCTCAGTCATGTCCAACTCTCTGTGACTGCATGGACTGTAGCCGACCAGGCTCCTCTGTCCATGGGATTTTCCAGGCAAGAGTACTGGAATGGGTTGCCATTTCCTTCTCCACTTTTATTAGCAAATACATTTTATTTCTACATGCATTGATACAATGTTATATACATATTGTTTTATACAATTGATTTTTAAATCAATTAAGCGAGAGAGAAAATATGCATTTTACTGTCTTTTGTAATTACATGATTACCTATAATGATGTTGTTTTTTTTTTCCTGGTGTGGCTCTGAATTTCTTTCTGGGGCTTTTAGTCGGGAGAATTTTTATTTTTAGCATTTCTTATATGGCATGTCTGCTAGGAACACATTTTCTTAGTTTTTGTACATCTGGAAATTTATTCTATCTCTAGTTTTTAAAGATAGCTTTGCAGGATACAGGACTCTTAGCTGACAGATTTTTTTCTTTGCACATTTTAAATATTATTTCCTAGAATCCATTGTTTTGACTCTAAGTCAGTTGTTAATCATATTGGGGTTTCCTTGTAAGTGATGAATTATTTTCCATTTTCTACTTTTAGGATTTTCTGTCTTTCAGCATTTTTACTATAATACGTCTATTTGTGAGTCTCCTTGTGTTTATCTTACTTGGAATTTGTTGAGCTACCTGGATGTGAAGATTAATGCTTTTCAATAAATTTAGTAACTTTTCAGCCATTATTTCTTTGAATATTTTTTTCTGCCCTTTTTATTCTCCTTTCTTTCCAGTACTCACATATGCATATATTGATATTTTTCATGCCATCTTACATTTCTCTGAGGAACTTTTCATTTGTCTTTATTCTTTCTTCTCTCTGTTGCTAGGGTTATATAATCTCTATTAATTATTTCAAGTTTGCTAATTATTTCTTCTGTCAGTTTGATTCTACTGTTGAGCTCCCCTGGTGTATTTTTAATTTCAGTTGTACTTTTCATCTCCAGAATTTCCATGTTTCCTGTAATTTTTATCTTTATTGATATTCTCTATTTGATGCAATGATATCATCATCTTCCTTTACTTCTTTAATTATGATTGCCTTTAGTTCTTTGAACATATTTATAATGGCTACTTTGAAGTCATTTTCTGTTAAATCCAACATCTGGTCACTCTTACAGGCAGCTTCTGTTACCCACTTTTTTTTTTTTTTTCCTGGTGTAAAGAAAACACTTTCCTGTTTCTTTGTCTCATAATTTTAAAATGGAAACTGGACATTTTAGATAATATGTTAGAGCATCTCTGGATATTGGTTCTCAAATCTGAGGCTTATTTTTGTTACTTTGTTTTGTTAGCTTTCTGCTTTACTTTAGGAAGTCTGTTTTCTCCTGGCAGTGTGAAATCTCTGACTTGACTATGTCGGAGGCACAACTTTGGATATGCCCATTCACCTTGGGATGAACATAGTTTTGACAGGGCTCTCTTAGGTGTCTCCTTCCCTGACCACTCTCATCCATTAAGTGCCACTAATTGCCTTCTGATTACTATATTGTTTTAAACAACATACTAGAGGCATAAAGTGCTTATAAATTAATCCAATCAAATTCAGGCTCCTTTGAAGATATGGTTGCAGCAGTCAGTATTTGAGATCTGTTCTGACCCTAACTGTTTTACCCAGTTCCCCTTTTCCCAGTTCTCTTTTGTAAATTAAACATCGTGCAGCTTAGCATTTATCTTCAATGACTCTATCAATCTCCTCCCAATATCCTTTCACCACAACTTCCACTGTTTTTGAGAAGTTCTGTAGGAACTTCTCACTTAGCTTGCAAATGAAGTCAACTTCTTAGGGAGGGATTTGGACTGCTTCTCCTCCCAGGGCAAATCTCTGATCCTTAGCAGTGTGCTTGGGGCAGGAACACTTGCACATATCTGAGTAACACCTCCCAGCTCTCTTTTGGAACTGAGTGCTCAGCTGCTTGGAGGAGGCAATGGCAACCCACTCCAGTACTCTTGCCTGGAAAATCCCAGGGATGGTGGAGCCTGGTGGGCTGCCGTCTATGGGGTTGCACAGAGTCGGGCACGACTGAAGCGACTTAGCAGTAGCAGCTCAGTGAATGGTGGCAGTGGTCCCAGATATTCTCAGTTTCCCTCCCTTGGCATGGGATCCTTGCCCCCACAAACAACAGCAGGGATATTCAGGGCCTCCATATTCTCAGTGGTGTCATGCCCAAGGTAAAATCTCCATCCCATAAGTGAAGACTGGGCAGAAGAAGGAGGGGGCCTCTATTCTTGGATACATTCTCTTGGAACTTTGCCCTCACAATGGACAACTTGGGGCAGGATGACATCTGCTGGTAATTTTCCCCCCTTGAGAGGATAGCCCTCTGGGAGTTCCGGGGAAAGGGAGCCATGTGTTCTTCATTGTATCAATCTGGAGCAAAATTTCTGTCTCACTGCTGTCTCACTGCTCTTTGAATGAAGAAGATATGATTCTTCATTCAAATTCCATAAACTCTTGAATTTCTTATTGAGTTTTAGGAAATTTTCTTGAGTAAATATTTCTTCTTTGCTCTATGCCCTTCAGACCATTTCTAGAGTTTTTAGTGTTTTTTCCCTAATTATAATTTTTTTTTACCAGTTTTATTGGGGAATGGTCTGTGGAGCTTCTTGCACTGTCATGCCAAAAGTGGAATCTTATACATTAATTCTTTCATCCTCTCACTCATTCACCCAGTTTTATTTGGTGTATCTTATTATATGTCTGTTGCTGCGGTAGGAGCTAGACATATGAGGTGAATGAAACAAACCTGGCACCTGCTATATAGGAGGCAAGACAGGGACAAAACAAAAGAGGATTAGAAACTTTGACAAAGGCTCATTACATTTGAATTAATGATTTAATGAATAAATCATATTAAATAATCTAAAAGAAAGCAAGGAACTGGGAAAGGCCTGTTGAATTTTGCTGTAAATAGGTAACATTTGAGAAAGTGGTTTTAATACAATACCAGAGTGAAGCTTATGTCAGCAAGCTAAAGAGTGAATCTGAAGTAAGCAAACAGGCAAAAGGTGTGTAGCTATTCTTTGAGGAGCTCAGTTTTAAAGAAAAGGAAGGAAACATTAGCTAGAGAGTTAACAGATTTTTTTTTTCTTTCACCAATTCTATTCAGCACTGTACTCTAGAATTTTCAAGAAAAGGGATGTCTCTTACTTCCAGTGACATTTGACCTTTGTGGGCTTGGTTAGAATGAGCTGACCTCCCTAGGTCTTATCACCTCTAGACATCCTGACAAAACTGGTCTGGTTTTCAGAGCTAAGCTCAGGCCTGGAGCAGGGTCTCTCCTTGCCACCTGGTCATGTAGCCTACCTTTCCCAAACCCAAACCACACCTTGTATTCTTCCTGGGACTTGCTAAATAAAGCATTTACATTGTGTTTTCATCAAAGAATTTATCATGAAAGCCTTAAGCTTATTTGAATTTTACCTAATATTATATAATGGGGTTATCTACAATCTCTTTGACACACATTTTCAGATGTAAGAGGACTGGGACTTCTCTAGCAGTTGTTGAGAATGTACCCTCCTAAAGTTAGAAAGAAATGTGAAAAGAATAACAAAGGATGGAAATTAGACATGTGAAGGTCAGAATGTATTTACTGTCTTAGATATTAGGCAGTGGTTTAAAGATAGCTAAAGATAATAATGGCCAAAAGAGTAGAGATATCCTAAGAGGAAGAGGAGCATAAATGGAGATGAAGAGAAATTACAAGAAAAGACCAAATTGATGCTCCTTTCCCCAATTCCCTCCAGCTACAAAGTGGGTTCTCTGAGCCTTCACAAATACTGAAAGTCAGTTTTGATAAAGGAGCACTTCTGGGCAGTAGAGCTAAAGCACTTTTTCTCATTAATTTGGGTTTCTAACCTAGATGAAAGGAGACTAATTTATTCATTCAAATGTTTATTGAACTTACTGTTTGCAAGTCAGGGTGCCAGGAACTAGGGACATAACCATGAGCAACATGGGCAGAGAGGTGGCTGATGTCAAGGTAACAGTCAGTTTTTATTCTGTCTGATAAGTATGAGGAAATGCAATATGCACAGGGTGTCATGGGAGCAAAGAAGAGAGACATCTAACGATAGAACCGTAAGAATCAGGCTGAATTTCTGATTGGGTAATGTTTTAGGTTTGCCCTCAACATTTCTATTTTGACTTTAGTTGAAACTTTGGGACCAGTATAGACCTTTATGAATCTTAACTTAGTGGTAAAATGACTACAAACTGATGAGGATAGAGACTGCATGTTTTATCCACTACTGTAGCACCAATGCCAACCACAGTGTCTGGTACGTAGTAGGTACTCAATGAAAGTATGAAGAATGAGTAGATACCACTAGAGAATATGAAGGTGGACTGAAGACTGCTGCAGGGTGTTCTTAAGAGTTTTGTCATGTATGTTAGAGTCCCCATGGGCTTGATATGACCTTGCTAGGTTAATCAACTAAAAGATGTTTCTCCTAGCGTATCTTGATACCACCCTCAGAACTATGCAATGCACCTTTCCCTCAGCCTTATCTGTCATTTTTAGCTATGTATCTTGAGAACTTACTTAAGCAAATAATTATTTTCTGGTCATCAGAATTACTCAAATGAAAACAGTTTTGTCTATATCTTGTAGAGGAAAACAAAACCTAGCAAAGGTATTTCTTCCCTAGTAAAAGAGTGAGTTAAATTCAACGGCTATTTCTTGATTAACTTTTATTTAGGAAGGAATAAGTGATATGCAGTAAATGGAGAATTGCTGTATATAGAGTTCTGTGTTTGAGGAATTTTGAGGTTGTTTATAACTACAGAGATTTCAGGGAAGAGGGAACATTTTTCTAGGTTACAATCAGACATTTGAACAGATAGACTGGGGGCTTGCACAATATAATTAATGTTCAACAAGTTTTGTGCTTGTGTTCTAATTAGAGATATTAATATCATTGCTGTTGTGGATATAATGGTCCTCCACCCAGATCTTCCCTTAAGGATAAGGACACTAACTCTCCTAGGTCCAGAAGTTTTGATTGATGATAGCTCAAAGTTGAATCTGTCTCTAAAAATTGCCTTTGGCTGAAAGGAGCTTCTTATGGACTTAATTGTGTCCTCCAAAATTCAAATGTTGAAACCTTAACTTCCACAACCTCAGAATGTGACTGTATTTGGAGATAGGCATGTTAAAGAGGTAGTGAGGTTAAAATGAGGCCATTAATGTGGGCCCTAATCCAATGTGACTGTAGCCTTTATAAAAAGTGATTAAAACATAGAGTCACTGCAGGCATGCATGCATGCATGAACAGAGGGACAGGAGAGTTGCCTAAGACTGGATCCTGTGGGTGCTGTGAAGAGGCAGTAAGAAAGCAGCCATCTGTGACTCAAGGAGAGAAAGCTTAGGAGAAACCAGCCCTGCTGGCACCTTGATCTTGGACTTCCAGCTTCCAGAATGTAAGAAAATAATATATGTTAAGTCACCCAGTCTGTTTGTTGTGATAGTCCTAGCAAAGTAATGCAGAGTTGCTTCCTGAAAGTTACCCCTGAAGAGGGGCAGCCTGCATCTGATCACTGTGGGAATATAATTCCCAGAATCCTAGCCTTAGTTTGGGATAGTTCTGAAGGCCATCCCAGCTCCGAGCACCCCTGTAGTACTTGCTGATGCCCCTGACATTCAGCTTCTTTCTCTGCTCAATCTTCGTTACTTTAGATGTGTTGTCATTGAGAGTTTTGCAGAGAACTTCCTGCACAAAAATCTCAGAGTCTGTTTCCTAGGGAATCTAACCTATGACAATTAGTATCAGCAATGACTTTAGGAAGCAAACTCTAAAAAGGGATTTGGGAGTGAGATCATTCCTGGCTGGTTATCAGTTAGAACCCATTCATTGGTGGTAGGGAGTATGCTGGCAAGCTGTTGCAGTACAATTATTATAATGTTCACGAGTGGTAAACTGGGATGAAATGATGAAAAGGAAAGCAATGGTGGTGTGATATATTAAACATTTAAGAAGTTTAGAAGAAATAGTAATTAATAAGAACAATGGAATTGCATGTCTCTTGCTGAGGGCTATCAATGCATCGAAAAAGAGTGAAAGGCTGAGGGGAATTAGCCATGTTTTTAAGTGTAAAAGTCAGAGGGCTTCTTCGTTGAATATAAAGAGACTATCTTATGCAGCCAGAGGATAGAAAAACCTGAGGATTAAGCTCAGGATTTACTTATCAGAACAACAGAGCTTCAAAGAAGGTTGGATTCTCAACCTTGGCAAGTCTTCTATACTAAGGTCAGGGCTAAGGAGTATCATTCTAGGTTGATGCACTCAATCTTGAAAACTGAGGTCCTTTTGAACCCTCTGAACCTGCAAACATGGCTCACTCTGCTCTATTAAGCCTAGAGCTATTCCATTGCCTAAAGCTGAGCCAGAGGTCTCTGCCTTGAAAGATTTGTATCTCACTTAGTAGCTATATATACCTCTACTCCTAGCTAGTAGATTATAACTATGATTAGGCCACAGTCCAGTCTCACCAGGAAAATGCTGGGCTTGTAAAGGAATGAGACAGCTGTAGGAACTAATCACCATGCATTGATCAGTTCAAGAGCCAGGGGAATTTCCTGGGTTGGTTTGCTGGGGGTGTTGAGTCAAATGAGGAGTGGAACAAAAAGTCAGACATAGGAGAGCTTTTCAGTATAGGAGCACCTCTCTGTGATACAAGATTTAACACTCTGGCAAGTATTCTAGGAAATGGAGTCTTTGCAGACAGTGATGGCCCTAAGTGAATTGGAAAACAGAAAGGGTCAAAAGCTTAGAGAAGGGGTTATTCTGGAAAAGGTATATTGCATAATGCTGGAAAATGAGCCAACAAACTATGTTACACAGGAGGTTGCCTAAAATCCTCCATATACCAACACGAGATGAAATGTGCTGGTGAGAAGGATACCAGCTGTTGAGCTCACTGGTGGTTGTCTTTTGTGAATTGAGTCTGATGGTAGCTGTTTTTCCAAAACTAAGCTCACAGATAGCAATGGGGATAATAGGGCCCTTAGATAAATAGAGACCAGGTGGTGGTACTTACCTTTTAGAAGTGATACTTCTGACAGGAATTGAGTACAGTTACCGTAATGAGTGTCTGCCAAAAGAATCTGACCTGCAAAGAACTATGGACATGGTGAATGGACACAGCATTACATATAGGTAGTTGGGCAGTTAAAAGGGGGTATGGCTCAGTTTCTAAGGCCCACTTGACTTCACATTCCAGGATGTCTGGCTGTAGGTGAGTGATAGTACCATCGTGGTTATCTGGGTCATTAAGATTTTTTTTGTATAGTCCTGTGTATTCTTGCCACCTCTTCTTAATATCTTCTGCTTCTGTCCAGGTCCATACTGTTTCTGTCCTTTATTGTGCCCATCTTTGCATGAAATGTTCCCTTGGTACCTCTGATTTTCTTGAAGAGATTTCTAGTCCTTCCCATGAAAGAGAGTGAAAAAGTTGGCTTAAAACTCAACTTTCAAAAAACTAAGATCATGGCATCCTGTCCCATCACTTCATGTCAAATAGATGGGCAAACAATGGAAACAATGAGAGACTTCATTTTCTTGGACTCCAAAATCACTGCAGCTGGTGACTGCAGCCATGAAATTAAAAGATGCTTGCTCCTTGGAAGAAAAGCTATGACCAGCCTAGAGAGCATATTAAAAAGCAGAGACATTACTTTGCCAACAATGCTCCAACCAGTCAAAGTTATGGTTTTTTCCAGTAGTCATGTATGGATGTGAGAGTTGGACCATAATGAAAGCTGAGTGCTGAAGAATTGATACTTTTGAACTGTGGTGTTGGAGAAGACTCTTGAGAGCCCCTTGGAATGCAAGGAGATCAAACCCATCAATCCTAAAGAATATTCATTGGAAGGACTGATGCTGGAGCTGAGACTCCAATACTTTGGCCACCTGATGTGAAGAACTGACTCATTGAAAAAGACTCTGGTGCTGAGAAGGATTGAAGGCAGGAAGAGAAGGGGACGACAGAGGATGAAATGATTGGATGTCATCACTGACTCAATGGACATGAGTTTGAGCAGGCTTCAGGGGTTGGTGATGGACAGAGAAGCCTGACATGCTGCAGTCCATGGGGTTGCAAAGAGTTTGATACAAATGAGCAACTGAAGTGACTGACTGATTGCTCAATTTATAAAATTAAAACAAATAAAAGATGGAGAATCAGAAATTTGGGGGTACCTGACCTCAATAAAAAGTCACAATTGTTTTAAAGAAATTGTGCTGGAACAAGTGAATAGTCATATGGAAAAGAAAATGAAACTGGACGCTTATCTCATGCCATATACAAAATTAACTTGAAATGCATCATAGACCTAAACATTAAAGCAAAAACTGTCAAATTTCTAGATTAAAAAAAAAAGGAAATCTCTGTGACTTTAAATCAAGCAAAGATTTTTCAGGTAGAACACACAAAGCATGAGTCATAGAAAAAAAAATTGGTAATGGCTTTTTCAAATTAAAAGTCCTTGCTTTAAAAAAAAAAAAAGAATACTATTGAGAAATTATAAAGAAGGCCAGACTGGGAGAAAATATTTGTAAAACACATATGTGATAAAGGACTTGTATTCAGAATACAGAAAGTACTCTTGCAACTCAAAAAGAAGACAGACTCAAATCAACTCACACTTATGTGGGCAATTAAAAAAATCTATGACAGTATAGGCAAGAATATACAGTGAGGAAAAGACAGCCTCTTCAATAAATGGTATTGGGAAAATTATACAGTTCCATGTAAAAGAATCAAGCTTGGACTACTTTCTCACACCATGCACAAAAATAAAAATGAATTAAAGATGTAGAACTGAAACCATAGACCTTCTAGAATAAGACACTCTTTGACATTTGACACTCTTTGACAAACAGAGAAGGCACTCTTTGGCAAACAGTACACTCTTTGACATTTCTCTTAATAATTTTTTTGGATATGTCACCTCAGACCAGGAAAACAAAGGCAAAAATGAACAAGTAGGGCTATATCAAACTAAAAATCTTTTGCACAGCAAAGGAAACTATCGACAAAGCAAAAAGACTGCCTACTGACTGGGAGAAGATATTTACAAGTGATTTATCAAATAAGTAGTTAATATCCAAGATATACAAACAAACTCATACAATTCAATATTAGAAAAACAAACAACCCAACTGAAAAATTTGCAGGAGACCTGAGTGGACATTTCTCCGAAGAAGACATAGAGATGGCCAACAAGCACATTAAAAGATGCTCATCATAGCTATCATCAGGGAAATGCAAATCAAAACCACAGTGAGATGTCACCCACACCTATCAGAATGGCTCTCATCAAAAAGATAGTAAATAACAAATAAGTGTTGGTGAGGATGTGAAGAAAAGGGAACGCTCATGCACTGTTGCTGGGGAGGTAAATTGGTGTAGCTGTTATTGGTGCAGTGGTCAAGAATCTGCCTGCCGATGCAAGAGATGCAGGTTCCATCCCTGGGTTGTGAAGATCCCCTGGGGTAGGAAATGACTACCCGCTCTAACAATCTTGTCTGGAAAATCCCCTGGACAGAGGAGCCTGGTGGGCTATAGTCCAAAGGGTCGCAGGTCTCCCAGGAACACTTCACTTTAGTCTTGGCAGACACCCCATGTGACAGCTCCAGGGAATGGAGGGAGGGGAGCTCAGGCAGCACATACTTCCTCCCTTTCAACCATCAAACCAGGCAGGTATGGGAGAGAAGCTTTCCTTTCCCATCCTCTCAAAGCTGGTACATCAGGTACCCCTCTCAAGAAGACTCGTATAATACCTTCTCCTACCTTGTTATCAGAGGTCAAAGAGTTGAACACAATGGAGCACACACATACATTATGAAAAACAGTATGGGGATTTTTTTCAAAAAAGTAAAAAATAGAACTACCATATGATCCAATAATTCTCCTGGGTATTTATCAAAAGAAAATGAAAATACTAATTTGAAAAGATATAAGTATCCCTGTATTAACTGCAGCTTTGTTTTACAATAGCCAAGATATGGAAGCAACCCAAATGTCCATCAATGAATGAATAAAGAAGATGTGATATATTTGCTATATATATGTGTATATGTATAATAATATAATGGAGTGTTTTATATATATATAGTGATATACAGTGTTTTTATATAGTGTGTTTATATATATATATATATAGTGAAATATATATATATATATATAGTGAAATGTTGCTGAGCCATCGAAATCTTGCCATTTGTGACACAAGGGTGGACCTAGAGGGTAGATCATGCTTAGTGAAATAAATCAGACAGGGAAAGACAAACACTGTGTGATTTTACTTACATATGGAATCTAAAAAACAAAACAAATTAACATAACAAAACAGAAGCAGGGTAATAGATACAAAGAGCAAACAACTGTTTGCCAGGGGGAGGTAGGAGAAGAGAAATAGGTGAGGGAGATTTAAAGGCATAGACTAACAGTTGCAAAATAAATGAGTCATGGGTATGAATTGTAAAGTGTGGGGAAAATAGTAAAAAAAATATGTAACAACTTTGTATGGTGGCAGATCATAACTACACCTTTCATGGTGATCATTTTGAAATGATGTGGACATCTGCCCATCCAGAGACCGTTTGCATTCAGCAAATGATCATGGAAAGAATATTTATAATAACCCCAAACTGACTTTACTTTTTTGGGCTCCAAAATAACTGCAGATGGTGATTGCAGCCATGAAATTAAAAGATGCTTACTCCTTGGAAGGAAAGTTATGACCAACCTAGATAGCATATTAAAAAGCAGATACATTACTTTGTCAACAAAGGTCCATCTAGTCAAGGCTATGGTTTTTTCAGTAGTCATGTATGGATGTGAGAGTTGGACTATAAAGAAAGCTGAGTGCCGGAGGATTGATGCTTTTGAACTATGGTGTTGGAGAAGACTCTTGAGAGTCCCTTGGACTGCAAGGCGATCCAACTAGTCCATCCTAAAGGGGATCAGTCCTGGGTGTTCACTGGAAGGACTGATGTTGAAGCTGAAACTCCAATACTTTGGCCACCTGATGCGAAGAGGTGACTCATTTGAAAAGACCCTGATGCTGGGAAAGATTGAGGGCAGGAGGAGAAGGGGATGACAGAGGATGAGATGGTTGGATGGCATCACCGACTCAATGGATACGGGTTTGGGTAAACTCCAGGAGTTGGTGATGGACAGGGAGGCCTGGCGTGCTGTAGTTCATGGGCTCGCAAAGAGTCAGACACAGCCGAGCAACCAAACTGAACTGAAGCTGGGAACAGCCCAAATGCCTACCAACTGATGAATTGGTAAACATATTGTGGTATGTCTGTATAGTAGAATGAAAAAGTGAAAGTGTTAGTTGCTCAGTCTGTTTCTGACTCTAATGACCCCATGTAGCCCACTAGGTTCCTCTGTTCATGGAATTCTCTAGGCAAGAATACTGGAGTGGGTAACCATTCCCTTCTCCAGGGAATCTTCCTGACACAGGGATTGAACCCAGGTCTCCTGCATTGCAGGCAGGTTCTTTACTATCTGAGCCACCAGGGAAGCCAATATGATAGAATACTACTCTGCAATAAAAGGAAGCACTGATACACACAACAACATGAAATTATTATATTAAGAGAAGGACACAAAAGATTATATACTGTGTAATTCCATGTAAATGACATTCTAGACAGAAAGTAGACAAGTGGTTGACAGAGGATGGAGGAAAGGAGGTTGGACTTGGCTATAAAGGGCACAAGGAAACTTTGGGAGATGATAGAAATTTTCTGTATTTTCATTATAGTGATAATAATGAAAATATACCCTTGTCACAACACATTGAATTTTATATAGAAAAATGGGTGAACTTTATTTAATAAAATTTATCTCAGTTAAAGCTAACTATGCGCATCCCTCTCCCACTTCCAGATTTGAGCAAGTGTGTAGACCTGGAATTTACAGCCAGAAGGAAAGGCGTGGTTCTCAGGAAGAAGAATCCCATAGCCTGTATCCAAGCAAGGGTAAACAGTATGATTCCTATAGTCCTTCTCCAAAGAGATCTATGGCTATTTCATTGAGTAACTATACAGTGATACATTGGAAGACTGCTGAACAAAGGATTTAGATTGAGGTTGATAACTGGGTCTTGAAGGGTCATCACAATCCCTCTGTAAGAGAGGTGGTGTGTGAAGACCAATGAAGCTCTGGCCCATATTTAGCTCACAGTGAGTTCACTGGGACTGTGGAGCCACTTCCTAGCTGTTTCCCCAACCCCTGAATGCATACTTGGAGTGCATATACATGGTAGTTGGCTGAACCCCATGTTGATGCCTTGACCTCTGAGTAAGAGCTATTGCAGTGTGGGAAGACCAAGCAAAAGTCTCTCAAATCCCTGCTTCTAGTCGAGGTGGTAAGTAAAAGCAGTTGCATACCAGGGGAAACAGTAGAGATTAGTGCCAGTCTTAAAGATCTGAAGGATACACAGGTCATGAGCTCCACATATCTCTGCTTAGTTTCAGTTCAGTCCATGAAAAGCCAGACTGATCCTGGAGGTTAAGGGTAAACTATCACAAGTTCAACCAAATGGTAGTCCCAATTATAGCTGCTGTGCCAGATGTGGTATTTTTGCTAGAACAGATTAACATGATCTCAAGTATCTGGCAGATGTATTTGTTTCATGTTCATCAGGAAGGAAGACCAGAAGCACTTTGCATTCACGTGGGATTAACATTGGTATACACTTACAGTCTTGTCCCATGGCTGTGTTTAACTCTGCCATCAGTTGTCTGTCATAATATAGTCTGAAGAGCACTTGACTCTCTAGATAGTCCATTGAACATTATATTGATCCATGATATTGTTTACATTGTGTTAATCAGCCTGGATGATTATGAAGCAGAGAATATGTTTGAAGGACTTGGTATGGTACACATACTATGAAAGGTAAGAGATAAGCCTCATGAATGTTCAGGGGCCTGGCGTATCAGTAACATTTTCAGAAATCTAATAATCTAGACAAATTGTTTCATTTTTCTTTTTCTACCACTAACAAGAAAGCAGAATGCCTGGTGGGCTCTTCAGATTCTGCGGAGAAGTATATGACATGACTGGGAACCAGGTGATGTGAAAGGTTTTTAGCTTTACTATTGTTCAGTTGCTCAGTTGTGTCCAACTCTTTGTGACCCCATGAACTGCAGCACGCTCGGCTTCCCTGTCCTACACCATCTCCCGGAGCTTGCTCAGATTCATGTCCATTGAGCTGGTGATGCCATCTAACTACCTCATCCTCTGACGTCCCCTTCTCCTCCTGCCTTCAATCTTTCCCGGCATCAGGGTCTTTTCTAATGAATTGGTTCTTCACATCAGGTGGCCAAAGTATTGGAGCTTCAGCTTCAGCATCAGTCCTTCCAATGAATATTCAGGGTTGATTTCCTTTAAGATTGACTGGTTTGATCTTCTTGCAGTTCAAGGAACTCTGAATAGTCTTCTCCAACACCACAGTTCAAAAACATCAATTCTTCAGCCCTCAGCCTTCTTTATGGTCCAACTCTCACATCCATACATGACTACTAGAAAAACCAAGGCTTTGACTATCCAGCTTTGAGTAGGGCTCAGTGCACAAAAGGGATATGTAGCACACCCAAGCCATGGTGCGAATAGCCCTGTTTTGGCCACATGATCTGAAAGGTCCTATGGTGTTGCCTTCAGTGAAGAGTGATGTTGTGTGGAGTTTATGGCAAGCCCCCGTAGGAGAATCACAATGTGAACACCTATAGCAATGCTATTCCATCTACAGTGGAGAATTCTATGTTAATTGAAAATTAGGTCCTGCTATGTTTCTGGGTTCTGGTACACAGAGCACCTAATCATGGAACTTGAGTGGTCATGTGGCCAAACTGTTCATCATTACCTAAATTCTGTCAGACCCACCAAGTCATAAGTTGGGATATCCTAATAGTAATGCATCATAAAATAGAAGTGGTACATCCAGGATTGGGCACTGCCATGACCAGAGGGCACAAATAGACTGCATAAGCAAATGGCCCAGACTCTCATGTCATCCACTGTTATGGCAGCTTCCTCTCCGTCATCTTATACCCTTGGCCACATATATAGTCTTTTAGGACCAGCTGACAAAGGAGGCTAAAGGACAAGCTTAGTTGTGGATGTGTTGGTATGTGGCTTTATGAGGAGAAATTCTTCCAGTGAACACAGCTTTGAGCAGTATAGAACATCATCCACCTTATGCTGTAGGAGAAGTGACCAAAAGAAGAACATATATCAACTTGTAGGCCTTTGTAAATAGCTTGACTGAATGGTCAGGGGTCTGGAGGAGAACAATTGGATTAAGGATGAGCAGATATGGGTAAGAGTAGTGTGGATGGACCTATGCAACTGGGCACTACTAAGTGTGAAGATCTTTGTATTACATGTTAATACTCTTTAATGTCAGGATCAAGACCATCCCCAAGAGAAAGAAATGCAAAAAGGCAAAAAGGTTGTTTGAGGAGGCATTACAAACAGATATGAAAAGAAGAGAAGCAAAAGGCAAAGGAGAAAAGGAAAGATATACCCACTTGAATGCAGAGTTCCAAAGAATAGCAAGGAGAGATAAGAAAGCCTTCCTCAGTGATCAATGCAAAGAAATAGAGGAAAAAATAGAATGGGAAAGACTAGAGATCTCTTTAAGAAAACTAGAGATACCGAAGTAACTTTTTAGGCAAAGATGGGCACAATAAAGGACAGAAATGCTGTGGACCTAACAGAAGCAGAAGATATTAAGAAGAGGTGGCGAGAATACACAGAAGAGTTATACAAAAAAGATCTTCACAACCCAGATAATCACGATGGTGTGATCACTCACCTAGAGCCAGACATCCTGGAACACAAAGTCAAGTAGGCCTTAGGAAGCATCACCATGAACAAAGCTAGTGGGGGTGATGGAATTCCAGTTGAGCTGTTTCAAATCCTAAAAGATGATGCTGTGAAAGTGCTGCACTCAATATACCAGCAAATTTGGAAAACTCCGCAGTGGCCACAGGACTGGAAAAGGTCAGTTTTCATTCCAGTCCCTAGGAAAGGCAATGCCAAAGAATGCTCAAACTACCACACAATTGCACTCATCTCACACACTAGCAAAGTAATACTCAAAATTCTCCAAGCCAGGCTTCAACAGTACGTGAACCCTGAACTTCCAGATGTTCAAGCTAGTTTTAGAAAAGGCAGAGGAACCAGAGATCAAATTGCCAACATCCGTTGGATCATCGAAAAAGTGAGAGAATTCCAGAAAAACATCTACTTCTGCTTTACTGACTATCCCAAAGCCTTTGACTGTGTGGATCACAACAGACTGTGAAAAATTCTTCGAGATGGGAATACCAAACCACCTGACCTATCTCCTGAGAAATCTGTATGTAGGTCAAGAAGCAAGAGTTAGAACTGGACATGGAACAACAGACTGGTTCCAAATTAGGAAAGGAGTACGTCAAGGCTATATGTTGTCACCCTGCTTATTTAACTTATATGCAGAGTACATCATGAGAAACGCTGGATTGGATGAAGCACAAGCTGGAATCAAGATTGCTGGGAGAAATATCAATAACCTCAGATATGCAGATGACACCACCCTTATGGCAGAGAGCAAAGAAGAACTAAAGAGCCCCTGAGGAAAGTGAAAGAGGAGAGTGAAAAGGTTGGCTTAAAACTCAACATTCAGAAAACTAAGATCATGGCATCCGGTCCCATCATTTCATGGCAAATAGATGGGGAAACAGAGAAAACAGTGACAGACTTTATTTTTTTGGGCTCCAAAATCCACGCAGATGGTGACTGCAGCCATGAAATTAAAAGACACTTGCTCCTTCGAAGAGAAGTTGTGAACAACCTAGACAGCGTATTAAAAAGCCAGAGACATTACTTTGCCAACAAAGGTCCATCTAGTCAAAGCTGTGGTTTTTCCAGTAGTCATGTATGGAAGTGAGTGGGAGTATAAAGAGAGCTGAGCGCTGACGAATTGATGCGTTTGAACTGTGGTGTTGGAGAAGACTCTTTAAGTGTCCCTTGGATAGCAAAGAGATCCAACCATCCCATCCTAAAAGCAATCAGTCCTGAATATTCACTGGAAGAAATGATGCTGAAGCTGAAGCTCCAGTACTTTGGCCACCTTATGCAAAGAACTGACTCATTGGAAAAGACCCTGATGCTGGGAAAGATTGAGGGCGGGAGGAGAAGGGGACGACAGAGGATGAGATGGTTGGATGGTATCACTGACTCAATGGATATGAGTTTGAGTAAACTCTGGGAGTTGGTGATGGACAAGGAAGCGTGGCATGCTGCGGTCCATGGGGTCGCAGAATCGGACAGGACTGGGCAACTGAACTGAACTGAATGGCGGGGTTAATTGACTCTAGTCAGTAGGAAGAGTGGGTGCAGGGAAGAATATCTTTGGATCCTCTGAGATGTCTATTGGTATTCCTTGCTCAATTTTGTTAGCAGATATGCAAATTCTGCCATTTTTGCCTGGAAGTTCATGGTGATTAAGACCTCCAGGGTTGATGGTATAGGCCCTCACATCCTCTGCCTGGTAAGCCATTTAAATTAGCAGAGATGGTAGCTGAGAGTGAGAGGTAACTAAGTTGGGAA
Organism: Cervus canadensis; assembly: GCF_019320065.1. Classification (NCBI taxonomy): domain Eukaryota; kingdom Metazoa; phylum Chordata; class Mammalia; order Artiodactyla; family Cervidae; genus Cervus; species Cervus canadensis. The sequence goes on along the minus strand of NC_057391.1, from coordinate 62,023,237 downwards.
ATAGAGGAAGAAGGTGATGGAAACATCACCACCCCATGACCAACTGCAAGGGCTAGACGTTGTTTGTCTGGTTAATCTTAATACTGAAAGCTTCCCTAGGAATAGAAAGGAGTTGTTCCCAGATGGCGTAAATTTAATAGAGACAGTGAGCACAAAGTGTAGTATAGTAGATTCTGTATTGTGCTTCCCAAACTTCTCACACCCACTTAAAGATTTAGACACTCATTCTCCCAGCTGCACCAGTCCTACCTGCAAATAGCCTACAGTTGAGTTCTTCACCAGGCATTGCTCTCAGTTTAAGGGAGCTCCTCTCCTAGGTTACACTCCTCCCTGGGGTAGTACACATTCAATGGCTTGTCCAAATAGGAGTAAAAAAGCACAGTTTTCTAGCCTCAATTCAGGACCTCTCTCAGGGGCCATCCCAACTTTATAGTCCCTATGGAATCTTTTGAGTCTCTATTGCAAGTACAGCTCAACTTCTCCCTCTGCCTGGCCCTGCTTCCCTCACTCGTTATAGGTGTTGATTCTGCAGAGAAGTCCCTGTGGATGTTGTTACCAAGAACGTGAAAATCTCTCCCTCAGAAACTGTTTCCCGAAGGAATCCAATCTATGACAATGATAACATAGGAAAGATAAGAAAGCAGAGGTAGACAAAAGAAGACAAAATTTTTCTATAATTCTCTCACCTATTAATACTTTAGTGTATTTCCTCTCTAGTCTCTTTTCTATGAATCTCTCTCTCTATATATAGATATATGTGGATATGTATATATTTTATATTTTTTTTTACTACACATACTGTTTTGATACTTTTAAAACTTAATAATACATTATGAATATCTTACCTCTTCTATAATAGCACTCAGTTGCTACATAATTCATAATATGGATGTACCAGTATTTTATTGTGTGGTTCCTAATTTTTCATTATTATGAATAATGCTAAAATCATCTTTATAGTTAAATCTTTTCCTACTCATGGTTATTTCCCTTATTTGTGAATGTAGAATTGTTGACCAAAAGCTATGGACAACTATATAAAATCAAAACTATCCTCCAAGTAGATTATATGATTGATTCTTTAAAATATGATATGTCTTGATCCTCAGTCCTCCAGTATTGGCATGGTGGGTGTTGACAAAGATGACGTTGCCACAGATTTATCCTTTTTAATCTTTATAAGAGTATGTAGGCCTTGTCTTAGGCTCCCCAGGTGGTGCTAGTGGTAGAGAACCCATCTGCCAATGTAGGAGACATAAGAGGGACAGGTTTGATTCCTGGGTTGGAAAGTTCCCTGAAGGAGGGCATGGCAACCCACTCCAGTATTTTTGCTTGGAGAATCCCATGGCCAGAGGAGCCTGGTGGGCTATGGTCCATGGGGTCACAAAGAGTTGGGCACGGGCCATGTTTTATATATGTAGGTTCACCTCAGGGGTTTTATTCCTGATGTCTCACTCAGTATGTGGGAGGATATGAAAGTGCATAGATTTCTTTCCATTTTTCAATTGTTTGTTTTAAACAGGAGAAGGGAGGGCAGATTTAAGACCCTCTCCTTCTGTATCATATGTTAACTCCTAGTCCCCTTCAATACCCTTTGCCTCTTTATCTAAATAATTTCTAAATATGAAAGGAATTCCCTGGAACTACACTACTGTTCCTCAGAAGGGACAATTATGCGACATTAAAGAGTGTAGAGGTACCCTCAGCCAGAGGCAGAGCCCTTGTTCCAGTTAATGAGCTTCTTGGAGGAAAGCGTAAGTAATTGGTTCTGAGGTTTGTTTCCACTGCCTTTAAAGGACATTGAAGGGCTCATCAAGATGTGCCAAATGTTTCTAGAGTGCTTCTTCGGATGAGTATCTGTTTTAAATAAGTGAATTTAAAGGGGTCTTTAACTCACTTAAATTACACCAAGATGGGAGACTGGAGACAGGATATAACTTCCAGTTGAAATTCCTTGATCTCTGGTTTAGTCTTAATTTTATAGATAACAAAAGCCATCATTGGAAGAACTTTAACCAGTTATGTTCAAATGGTATTCAGATGGAACACAGGCTGCAGGCTATCTGCAAGCTTGTTGGTTCAGATCTGTTTTCTTCTTAATGCAAAAGTTTGGCATTTGTTGCTCCAATGAGCACATATAGTTTGTAACTTGAAAAATCTTGAGCCCCTCCCTGGACAGAAGGAAAGCAGCGTTAAGAGTATGCCATACCTTTGTCATTGACCTGAAAACCATGGTGCTGTCTGGTGACTCTGAGGAAATCAGCTGCAGGATTTGAGACAGGCTCATCCTGTAATTCCCCTTCCTTCCTTCTGGGTGAAGCTCCATTGGTAATTTCCTAATTCTGGGCTCTGGACCCAGCCTAGTACATTGAAAGCTTCAGTAAAGTACACACTTGGCTGAAGAATTGGGAGAAGCTGTGATACTGAGAGATAGCAAGGGGGTTTCATTATAGAAGATGGGAGTCATGGAACAGGGCTCAGAAATGCTCAGAGAAAGGCAGGCTTAAACCTACAATGAGACAAATGGACCAGCCTGAAACTTCATTGTACCCTGCCAGTAAATGAGGACAGGAAGACTAGTTGATGAAGACAGAGAACTGACATCTAGATTTGTCTCTACCTCTAACTAGCTGTATAGTCTTGGGAAAGTCATTTAATTTTCTAGGCCCTTGGTTTCAAATGTTGTAAAATGAAGGATTCAGACAAGAAAATCACTTGGATCATTTTTTATTTTAATCTCTAAAATTCTCTGATTTTATTTCTAAGAATATGGTCCAATTATATCTAATTGTCTTTAAGATTCCAGGCACTTTTCATATTTGAACTGTAGACCTGTTTGCTTCTCTGTCTCAAAGCTTAGTGAGTTAGCTGACTTTGAAATTACTGCTCACTTCTCTCCCCTTTATTTTGAACCCTTATGGACATCACCCTTTTCACCACAATGTTCAAATGCACAGCAGGAAGATGAACCTTGACCTCACGCAGGCTGTTAGTCCTGCCCAGGGATGCTATTGCATTTCCCTACTCTGATCTTTCCCCTACTTTCTTAGATAACTATTTCACATCTTTCCATCTTTCTTCAAACAATTCAAACTTTTCCCTTTCTCTTGACTCTCAAATAATAAATATGTGTCCTATTTTCCTGAGAAAAATGAGGCAGAGGTAGATTTATACAAGAGCCTGTTGCCTCATCTACCCACTTATCGGCACCTTTGCCTTTATATTCTGCCTATTCTTCAGTTAGAGTACATGAGTGATCAATATATTAATCTAAGGCTGACTCCTGTGCTTGTGGCTAGACCCCATCTCCTCTTGCCTACTCAAGAGCATTGTTGTTCAGTCACTCAGTTGTGTTCAACTCTTTGCGACCCCATGGACTGCAGCGCGCCAGGCTTCCCTGTCCTTCACCATCTCCCAGAGCTTGCTCAAACTCATGTCCATTGAGTCAATGATGCCATCCAACCATCTCATCCTCTGTCATACCCTTCTCCTCTTGACTTCAATCTTTCTCAGCATCAGGGTCTTGTCTTTTCTGAGAGTTAGCTCTTCACATCAGGTGGCCAAAGTATTGGAGCTTCAGCTTCAACATCAGTCCTTCTAATGAATATTCAGGATTCAAAAACATTACTATAGCAATTGTCCCCTCCCCCTTTCACATCAGTTTTCTCTCTGTAATGGATCATTTCCATAGCATACAAACATGCTGAAATACCATCCAGCTTGAATTTCTCTCTTGTTTCCACATGTCTTTTAAATGTTGCTCCATTTCTCTATTTCCTTATACTATAAAATCCTTGAAAAATTGTCTCTACTCACTGTGTATGACTTATTCCCTCCTTTTTTATACCCACTCCAGTGACTTCTGTGTAGCTATATCTAGTTGTCCGTTATTAGTCCTCATCTTACTTATCTTAGCATTTGATCTAATTAGCCACTCTTTTTTGAAAAATATTTTTGCACTTAGCTTCTGCCTTTTGGTTATCATCCTACCTTACTCACTGTTCATCTTTCTTTCAGCATTGAGATGCTGCTCAAGGTTATAGTCCTTAGAACTGTTCTCTTCTGTATGGACCCAATACCTAACTGATCTCATCCAGCCTCATGACTTTAAGTTCATATGTACTCTGATGGCTCCCAAATACTTTGTCTCCAGCCCAGAAATTTCCTTTTACCTTCAGACTCATTTAGCTCACTATCTATTCTAGATAGGTATCTGACAGGCATCTCAAAGTTAATATATCTAAACCACATTCTTCATTCTTCCACCATTCTGAATCTGTACTTCTCAAACAGCCATTGTCTCAAAGTACCTGGCATCTCCATCTCTCTAGTTGCTTAAACTAGGAGATATTTATGAAATCTAAGCATCTCTCTAATTGCTTAGCCTATGGAGATACTTATGAAAACTTCTGCTTAAATTCTATTCTGTTGGTGGCTCTACCTTCAAAATATATTCAGAGTTCAACTATATCTTATCACCTCCACTCCTGTTTTCATGGTCTCCCTAATTGGCTTGCTAATTCCTTGCTTCTGTTCTCAACATGGCAGATAGAACAATCATTAAAACTTTGAGTCAGGTTATGTTACTCCTTTGCTCTCAGCTACCCTGGGAGTTCTTATATGGTTCATAACATAAAGCCTGAAATTCTTCTTTTTTTTTTTTTTTTGGCTACATTGTGGCCCTTGCAGGATCTTAGTTTCACTGACCAGGGGTCAGACCTGTGCCCTTTGCACTGGGATCATGGACCACTGGACCACCAGGGAAGTCCCCTAAAACCTCAGATTCTTATAATGGTCTATGAAGTCTCTAAATTTTCTCCATCACACCTTTCCCCACTAATACTTCTCTCACCCTGTCTGCTACCACACTCTCATTCCCTCTACTTCAGCCACATTGGCCCCATACCTATCCCTGCTTCAGTGCCTTGCGTGTATTGTTTTCTTGGCTTGGCAGTGTCTTTCTGCAGACAACCACAAGGCTCACTATTTCATCACATATGAAATAGATGCCCACCCTGCATTTCTATCCTTTTTACCCTATTTAATCTTTCATCATAACATTTTATCACTATCTGACATTTATCGACTTTAAAATGTTTCTTTTGTCTGTCTTCCTTCTCTAGAGTGGAAGCTTCACAAGGGCCAGGCTTTGTTCTTTTTTTCATTGCTGGGTTCCCAGGGCCTGCGCCTGGGCTTGGCACATAGTAAGTGCCCACTACTGATTTGTTGAGTAAATATGTGAATGAATGGGGGAGGTTCAGGTCATTCCCATACACTTGCCAAAAGATTGCCTTATGCAGGTGCTTCTCCATTAGCTTATGCACATGTGCGTGTTCCCAATAGCGTGCCAGAAGACAGAAATTCATAAAGCACCATCCCAGTTGAAATCCATGGTCCTTTTGACACAGTATTCTCTGGCCAACAGCAATCCAAGGGAACTAGGTCAAAGCAGATATGTACACTTGATAGCACATTGCCATTGTTAGGCTAGATCTGCAATTCGGACTAGCTCAAACAAACCAACCAAGAAAGGAATATATTGGTTCCAGTAATTTGAAAGTATAATGGGTATTTTTAGGTATAGCTGGATTGTGAGACTCCAATGAGATAATAACTTTGTATATATCTCTTGGATTCTTCTTTCCTGGATTGGCTTCATTCTCAATCAGGCTCTGTACAGATGATGGCAAAGAGAGCCTTAGGCAGTTGGTTCCAAGCTTATGTGGTCCCCAGCCCTACCACAATTCTATGAAGTTGGCAGGCGCAGGCCATAAAAGGAAGCAAATCAGAGTAAACAAAAAAATGACATTGCTGCTCTGCTCTTCATGGCCATTTGTAAAGTTGATTTATTCAGAATTTTAAAATGTATTTTTATTTCCTTGAAGTCATTGACATACAGTTGTTGTTTTAGATTCAGCTGTCTTTGATTATCATGTTTCTTAGAGCCCCATGTTTGTTTCCTCTGCAGCTCTTTCTGGCATAATGTTATTGTTCCTAATAGCATTGATGAGTCTTTGGAAACTTTAGACCAAACACAATTCAAATGCTAGTTAGCCCCTTTGGTGCTGCTGTCATGATCTGATGAAAATTATATAGACTGGGGCAATGTCTATGGGATCTGATGTAAGTGGTGTGGTCCTCGCCACCAAAATAGGCCTCATACCATGCTTATCCAGAGGCAAAGATTAGTCAAATTCTGCTCCAAAGTAGATGCAGCTTGAGAACAAACTTTCAGCTTAGGAAGTCAATAGGTTCTATAGGCATTTCAGTCAAGAGATTTGGGACTGGTCAGTCTGAGTCCTTCTTTTAACATGAACCTGGGCCATTGTTTGCTCAGTCTGCTTGATTCAGGGAGTGGAATGGACATCTTACCTTATTCCTAAGATAGATGGCCTTTGCCATTATAAGGTCACAGTTCAACTCATCCCTAGAGAGCTCTGGGTGGAGAATTTCAGAAGGGAGGTGAGGGAAATAGAGGGAGAGATTAGACAGGTCAAGATTTAAAATGGGGGAGCTACAACACTAGTTCTGCTGATTTAAATAAGAAAAGAGTTTATAAGAAAATACTGTGAGGTGGCTTACAAGACGACTAGAATGGCTGGAGATCCAGGCCCAGAAAATCAACAGGAACATAGATTTTGTGCATTGCAATTATGTTCTTCTAAAAGACATGTTGAAGTCCTAATCCCCAATACCTGTGAAGGTGACCTTTATTTGGAAATAAGGTCGTTGTAGATGTAATCAAGTTAAAAATATGGTCATATTGCGGTGCGGTGGCCTCTGACCCAGTGACTGGAATCTTTTTTAAGAGAAAGAAATGGGAAATTGATACAAAGAGACCCAGGAGAAGACACAGGTAAGAAGGCCATTGGAAGATAGATGTGCAGACTGGAGTGATGCAAACAACCACAAGCCGAGGGACACCAAGGATTGTCAGCAATCCTTGGGTAGTTTTAAGCTACCCAGTTTGTTTACTTTGTTTTAGCAGCCCAAGGAAACACACCGTCAGGAAGCACTATAGTGGCAGCCTCAGCCAGAATCGTGCTGAGTCTGCAGATATGATACAAGAGTTGCTGCTGGTTACTCATGCTGGTGGCCCTGGCAGTAGTGCCCTCTCCTCTGGTCCAGGATGAATGCTCCATTCTCCTCGTTTGCTTGTATTCAAGTTCTAGGTAGGATTGTCTGACTGGATAAAGTCTGGGTCACATGTGCCTACCCAGGGTGACCAGAGGAGAGAAAACAAGAATCAGGGAATTTGGAAAGTTATACAGTGGGTCTTTCCCAAAGATAAGACAGAACTTCAGATGCCAGGCAACCAAAAAAGTCACTGAAACATGTATATGAAAGAAGGCAGCTATTTTAAAATGTTGTTGTTTCCAGCTCTTTGTGACCCCAGGGACTGTAGCCCACCTCCCTGTCCCTCACCATCTTCTGAAATTTGCCCAAGTCTATGTCCATTGCATCAGTGATACCATCCAGCCATCTCATCCTCTGACACACTTCTCCTGCTCTCAGTCTTTCCTAGCCTCAGGGACTTTTCCAATGAGTTGGCTGTTTGCATCAAATGACCAAGATACTGGAGTTTCAACTTCAGCATCAGTCCTTCCAATGAGTATTCAGGATTGATTTCCCTTAAGATTGACTAGTTTGATCTCCTTTCTGTCCAAGGGACTCTCAGGAGTCTTCTCCAGCACCATAGTTTGAAGGCATCAATTCTTTGGCGCTCTGCCATCTTTATGGTCCAGCTCTCACAATTGTGCATGACCACTGGGAAGACCATAGCCTTGACTATACGGACCTTTTTTTTGGCAGAGGTAATGTCTCGGCTTTTCAACACACTGTGTAGGTTTGTCATAGCTTTCCTGCCAAGAAGTAATCACCTTCTGATTTCATGGCTGCAGTTACCATCCACAGTGAGTTTAGAGCCCAAGAAGAGGAAATCTGTTACTACTTCCATCTTTTCTCCTTCTATTTGCCATGAAGTAATGGGGCCAGATGCCATGATCTTAGGTTTATTGATATTAAGTTTTAAGCCAGCTCTTTCACTCTCCTCCTTCACTCTCATCAAGAGGCTCCTTAGTTCCTCTTCACTTTCTGCCATTATAGAGTGGTATCACCTGCATATCTGAGGTTGTTGATGTTTCTCTCACCTATCTTGATTCTAGCTTGTAACTCATCCAGTCTGGCATTTCTCATGATGTGCTCAGCATATAGCTTAAATAAACAGGGTGACAGCAGTCAGCCCTGTCATACTCCTTTCTCAATCTTGAACCAATCAGTTGTTCCATACAGGGTTCTAACTGTTGCTTATTGATCCATATACAGGCTTCTCAGGAGACAAGTAAGATGGTCTGGTATTCCCATGTCTGTAAGAGCTTTCCACAGTTTGTTTTGATCCACATAGTCAAAGGCTTTATTGTAGTTTGCATAACAGAAGTAGATGTTTTTTCTGGAATTCCCTTGCTTTCTTTATGATCCAGCAAATATTGGCAATTTGATCTCTGGTTCCTTTTCTTTTTCTAAACCCAGCTTGGATATCTGGAAGTTCTTGGTTTGCATAATGCTGAAGCTTAGCACGCAAGATTTTAAGCATGACCTTACTAGCATGGGAGATGAGTACAATTGTCTGATGGTCAGCACATTCTTGTTACTACCCTTCTTGGGAATTGGGATGAGCATTGACCTTTTCCAGTCCTGTGGCCACTGCTGGGTCTTCCAGATTTGCTGACATATTGAATGCAACACCTTGATGGCATCATCCTTTAGGGTTTTGAATAGCTCTACTGGAATTCCATCCCATCCACTAGCTTTACTAACAGCAGTGCTTCCTAAGGCTCATTTGACTTTTCAGTCCAGAATGTCTGGCTCTGCGTGACTGACAACACCATCGTAGTAATTTGGTTCATTAAGATCTTTTTTGTACAGTCCTTCTGTGTATTCTTTCCATCTTTTCTTGATCTCTTCAGCGTCTACTAAGTGTATACCATTTCTGTCCTCTATTGTGTACATATTCTGTCCTTTAAAATGTACATTTTAAAATGTAGTAAGTTGAAAATAATAATAATAACACTGAAATTTGTTAATAATTTGCATTTTGACATAAACTGGAGGGACTGCAAGTTTATCTTTTAATTTCCTTTTAGGTTCCTGCTGGAAGTTTGGATATATTGTATATATATTCATGGCATATACTTGAGAATGTCACATCTGAAACTGCCATTTGCTGGGCATCTCTGCAAAAAACAAGGCAGGTGTATGTTGAAGTCGATGTTGTGTCACCACAAATTTGAGCAGATTGTGAAGAAGGCCAGAGGCATTGTACACTGTGGAGGAGTGTAGGCTCTGAAGCAGGCCTCTGGGACTTGAGCCCTGGCTCTCCCACTTACTAACTAGCTGTGTTATTTGACAGTGTTTTAACCTCTTAAAGCTTTGGCTTCCCTGTTTGCCAAATTGGGATGATAATACCATTGTAAGGATTAAATGAGTTAAGCCACATACAGTGCTGGTATATAATAAGAACTAAAGGTTAGCTACTATCTCCTTACCAAGTTCTGATCTTTGGAGAGGTTCTTTTTATCTTTTTGGGGATAGCATTTCTCAGCACAAAATTAAGCGAAAAACCACAAATAGTATTCAAACAGCAAAAATATTAGTATTTTGCTTATACCATCTGCATGAAACTATGTGTCTGGGTGCTTTACCTCTCCAGTCCAGAATCAAGATCAGTAGATGGTCGCAGACCTCCAGGGACAGGGACTACAATGTATGCTTTGCAGTCATTAGTTGTTCAATAAATATTTGCTAAGTGTACTGGGCAAGGCAAGCGAGGTGCTTGGCAGTTGCACTACTCATCCTGGAAAACCTCATTGCCTTCCATATCCCCATCTCTTTCTGAAGGTTTCTTACATTTAGCTTGTCTTACACGGTAGCTGTCATGCATGCTAAGTTGCTTCAGTCATGTTCAACTCTTTGTGACCCTATGGACTATAGCCCACCAGGCTCCTCTGTCCATGGGATTTCTCAGGCAAGAATACTGGAGTGGGTTGCCATGCCCTCCTCCAGGAGATCTTCCCAACCCAGGGATCTCTTGCATCTCCTGCACTGGGAGGCAGGTTCTTTACCACTAGCACCACCTGGGAGGCCCTGGTCTGAGTCAAATCCTGGTTGTGGAAGTCAATCCACAAATTTCCCTGATCTATCTTAGAGGAGACTTTGTGCAAACAGAGTCTTCCTTGAAGAGGTCTAGTGAATCGTGACTAGCTGACCCAATCAAAACCACTTTTGGAACGTACTAATTGGAACTTGTAGAGAGCGCCAGAAGTTGGTAGTGGAAGCAGAGTTCAAGAAGTACACAGAGCAAAACGATGAGTTAGCTGAATCCAGAAACAGATGCTTGAGGGAAAGAGAGAGAATTAGTGAATTGCTTTTTGCTGGCAGCAGAAATAAAGACAGGCATGCATAATGGCAGGCATACCAGTGCTGTACATGATCATCTCATTTAAAACGTATGGTAACCCAATGAAATAGTTGCCATGCTTATTCTCCATTTTACACATGAGGTCACTGAGGCCTAGGGAATTGAGTGTCTTGTTAACAGTCGTGAAGTTAGAGAAGCTAAGTTGGATCAATATCTAGGACCAGCCTATAAGCAGAAGCAGAGCAGCTGAAGCCACCCCAGGCAGAGTAATGAGCGCCTGCCACTGAGACTACCACAGCTGTGTCCCAAGTCCTTGTCCGGGCCTGCTTCACTGGGAAGCCCAACTGTGAATTCACTTTCACTGACTGTGTATAATAAATGCTCCACTGAGGAAGGAGAAAAGGAAACTTGAAAGGCTTTTGTTTGCTAAAGGCTCAATACTCAAGGTAGGATTCAGGAACAGCAGATTTGGCATTACTTTGGGCTTCCCGGGTGGCTCAGATGGTAAAGTGTCTGTCTGCAGTGCTGGAGATCCCTGGGTTGGGAAGATCCCCTGGAGAAGGAAATGGCAACCCACTCTAGTACTCTTGCCTGGAAAATCCCATGGACAGAGGAGCCTGGTAGGCTATAGTCCGTGGGGTCGCAAAGATTCAGACACTACTGAGTGACTTTGCTTGACTTATTAGAAATGCGGTATCTGGGTGCTTCCTCCAGCCCTCCTAAATCAGCCTTCCTTTTAATAATCAACACAATCTCTACATATTTGGTATGTCCATTAAAGATGGAGAAACACTTCTCTGAAACATTGGTTGTCACATGGGTCTCTAGCCCGGGGTCCTACTGATTTAGTTGGTGTGAGCTGTGGCCTGGACATGGTGCCTTTTGGTTCCCCAGGTGATTCTAGTGTACAGCAGAAATTGAGAACTCCTGACTCTAAAACCTCCAATCATGGTGTAAATACCTGATATGCAAGGGGCTGAGGCATAATTTGAATGACGACTGTGAAATCATGAGTTTCAGTTAAAGTCAATACAGATTTGTTCACCAAATCATAGGTGACAAGAAGTTCTTGAAGGTATAGAAGGATTAACCATAAAATAAAATGAGTGTGATGAAATTAAAACTACTGTGGATGACTACTTCCAACTTTTCCCCTTCTCCTGCCCACTATAGAAGACCTTGCTTGCTCATGTTTTTTCCTCTTCCTGCTCTCAAGTGAGGGTTCTGTCTCTTGAGTGCTTAAATGAGGAGAGGTGGAAGACAGAAGGTAGTGGCCAGAATAGAGTTTTAAGAAATTTGGTGGTGGGTTTGGAAGAGTGATGTTGCTAAGTGTGGGTTTTGAGAAAACTGGGGAGAGGATTAAAAAATATAAGGTAAGTGTGGAAATTTTACTGATTAGAGTCTCATTAGCATTTTTAAGAAATGTAAGGAAAGCACTGAATATCTTTTATAAGAAGTTCTTGTATGGAAATATACATAACAAAATTTACCATTTTAATTTTTTAAATATACTGTTCAGTGGCATTAAGAATATTCACATTGTAGTGCAACCATCACCACTGTCCATTTCCAGAATTCTTTCATCATCCAAGCAGAAACTTGACCCATTAAATAATAACTCCTCATTTCCACTCCTCCCCCACCAGCCCCTGGTAACTACTACTATACTTTCTGTCTCCATGAATGAAGCTTGGTACCTCATACAAGTGGAATCATGCAATATTTGTCCTTTTATGTCTGGTTTATTTCACATAGCATGTGAATTTCTTTTATAATTTTTTTAACCTCTTAGACTATGCTCTATAAATTATGACTTATTTGGGAACTGAAGCATGTGTGACTTAGCTTTTTTAGTGCTGCATTAGTGTAGCGCTGCTTTTCTTGATAGGACTTGAACTTAGGAGATGATTATACTAAGAGGTAAACCAGGCCAAAAGTAAAAATAGTTTCAGGAAAGGTTGAGATAACCTTGTTGATGACAGAGCATGCAGGCTTTTAAGGAAGACTGATATCTAAGATTGACAGTCTGTGATACTGCTTATAATTGCTTCATCCAGTTTGCTAACAAAGGCTTTTTGGTATTTCTGGTTGAGAGTGGGTCAATGCTCTTTACCTACTCCTGTTGTCAACTTCTTCCCAAACTAAAATGCTGTTGTAACAATTATCGCTCCCTCTTCTTGGCTGTGGAGACATTGGTTGATTTGGTTTGTGTGAACAAAGATATTAATGTGATGAGAGCAGGGTGGGGTTTTTTGGTTTTGTTTTTAGAACAGTATGCTTTAAATCTCATGGGTAAGCCTTAGAACACATCAATCATTTCTGAAGTGATCACTTGGGCTTTATCCCACAACTGTTGAAGAACAGGAAGATAGAGGGACATCACCATTTTCTCTCAGAGTATTTTAGAACATTTATGATCAACCTGTGAGACCTTTTCAGGAAATACTCAAATTGTCATGCACTAGTTATCTGATTTTTCACAGATTTTTCGACATTGTTGCCTCAATTTTTTAAAATGTTGTAAGTGTGAGTGGTTGTGCCTACCTAGAATTTGAGGAGCTAGCATCTACATGGAAAGCTCTCAATAAATTATAATTGCCTGTGTTGATTCTGTACCATGATAATATGTCCTTTGCAGACATCTACACTTTAGGTAGAATGTGGAATTTCATCAGCAAAGAAGTCCATAGGTATTGTTATATAATACTTCTTTATTAATAAGATAATAGCATACTGTTGTCTTCAGTTGGCCTCATTAAAAGCAGAGCCTGAGATAGGGCTTCGACTGCTCTTTGGTAAGAATCTATAAGGTAATGAGAGAGACGGGATAGGAAGGGAAAGGGCCCAATTAAAGATATGGCTTAAGATAAAATCAAGCCTTCTAGCTTGATGTTGGAGCATGAGGGGGAACCGCTGGAATATAAGTGCTACCACAGAATCATCCCAGGCAGCAGTTCAGGCTTTCATTATGTAGGGGGACCACTTTAGGACTCTAAAACTTTTATGGAAAGCTTGTGGAACCATCAAGAATAGCTATTTGCTGTGACATCTGTGTCCACTATCTCTAAAATGGATATGCAGTAGAGCCTCTTAACCAACCGTTAGTGATGAATCAAGCCAAAATGGCTTCACAATGGAAAACGAAACATTTATTTGTTCATGAATTTAACTTCTATTTCTTAAACATCTGTTAGATGCATAGAAATGTACTAGGCACAAAAATCATGGTCAAAACAATAAGAATTATCAATGGAGATTTTTCAGTTACTTAAAAAATAGTTTGTTGAAACAGGACAGCAATAACCATTTCTTCCAGGATTTTCAGTCAAGTACCTAGGCTGATAAAGGAAACGTGGTGTTTAAACTGTATTTTTGAAAAAGGATGCTACAACTTGTTTAAATTAGTTCTTTACATGACTAGTTAAACTTGGAAAGTTGAAACATTAGCAGCAAAAGTGGTACCCTGTTTCTGCTTCAAGCAATTGCACATGAAAATCAGGGGAAATTTGTGGTAGCTGAGGTAGGGCTTTGGAAATCGGTAAATTTAAAGTGTACCCTTTGAAATTAATCTAGAAATCAGTGGGTTTTTTAACATAAAAGTCTGTAACTCTGTCTAACATCTATTGAACAATAAGTACTTTTAGATACAGTAATAAAGGGTTCTTATGGAGTAGGCAAAGGACTAAATGTTTTCATTTTGACTCAAGTTCTTGCCCTTATGTTTATCTGGTGAACTCAACCAGACATATGGAAACAAAAGGAGGGAAAAATCCACGAACTTCCTCTAACCTTCTGACTGTACGTGTGTGGCGTGCTCAGTCCTGTCTGACTCTTTGTGACCCCATGGATTGTAGCCCGCCAGGCACCTCTGTCCATGAAATTTTCTAGGCAAGAATACTGGAGTAGGTTGCCATTTCCTACTTCAGGGGATCTTCCTGCCCCAGCGATCGAACCTGTGTCTCTTGCATCTCCTGCATTGGCAGGCAGGTTCTTTACTATTGAGCCACCTGGAAACCTTATTACTAAGCCCATGTTATGCTGTGCTGTGCTTAGTCGCTCAATCATGTCCGACTCTTTGAGACCCCATGGACTGTAGCCTGCCAGGCTCCTCTGTTCATGGGGATTCTCCAGGCAAGAATTACTGAAGTGGGTTGCTGTGCCCTCCTCCAGGGATCTTCCGGACCCAGGGATTGAACCCAGGTCTCCTGCATTGCAGGCGGATTCTTTACCAGCTGAGCTACCAGGGATGCCCTACTAAGCCCATATTTGGGAATAATAATTGGTGTACTTCATACAGTGAGCTGGGAAACATGTGTCTTGTCATGGTTCTTCTTTCATAAGCAACAGAGATGAAATTTGAATAACTTAAGCAGAGGGAGAGTTTGCTGGAAGGATGTATAATAGTTCTTAGAATAGAAGAGAAAACTTAGGCACTTGGCTTGGAAAAGACAGGAATCATTATGACAGAATCCCAGGATCCAGGTAACAAAAATGGATGGTCTGTCTTCAGAATGTGTCTGCTGCTGCACTGAATCCACTTCTGGCATTTTTTAGTCTATGACATTTTACTTAAAGCCCAAATCTCATTTATCTCAATATTTCATTTGAGTGTAAAATTATTCTAGTTTTCTTATAAGTTTAATTTTCCATTGTCATCCTCCTGATAGAAAGGCCAGCAGAGTCCTTTGTGTTTCTATGTCTCCTTTAAAGGATATTTTTCTCCTTTTTACTCTGGTACATATTCCTAGACTTAACGTTGGTTCAAAAACAGGTGTACTTACATTTAAAAGCAGATATAAGGAAATGACTACACTACCTAAGCTCAGCTAACAAGAGCTAAAGTTAGAAAAAACACATTTTCTTTTTATTATTCCTGCACAAACCATACTACTAGTCTCATTATCAGAGCATTACTCACATACCTTCACTGTTTATTTGTTCATTCATTCACGCATTCATTTTTATTTACTCACCAAACAGTTATTAGCTACCTACATTTGTTATGCCTTATTTTTTTCCCTGGGGCTTCCCTGGTAGCTCAGTTGGTAAAGAATCCCCCTGCAATGCAGGAGACCCTGGTTAGATTCCTGGGTCAGGAAGATCTGCTGGAGAAGGGATAGGCTACCCACTCCAGTATTCTTGGGCTTCCCTTGGGGCTCAGCTGGTAAAGAATCTGTCTGCAATGCGGGAGACCTGGGTTTGATCCCTGGGTTGGGAAGATCCCCTGGAAAAGGGAAAGGCTACCCACTCCAGTATTCTGGCCTGGAGAATTCCATGAACTGTATAGTCCATGGGGTCGCAAAGAGTTGGACATGACTGAGTGACTTTCACTTTCAGAGTTTGTCTGGCTTTTAAATGGACTTAGGAAAAAGGAAGGTAAGAGGAAGGTTTCAGTGAGATTAGCACAAGTTGGTCAGAGGGGACCAGAAAGAAATTTGTGATGTAGTTTCTTACTTTTGAGTCTGTATCACTGACATAGGCTAAATTTCCGGATCCTAAAGCAAAAATTAAAATAACTTATTGTTTCTGATCTTTCCCATCCTCTACTTACCTGGGCAAAGAAGGAGCTTAGAGGACAAAGGCTTAAGTGCTCCTGAAGGGCATGGGACTCAGGGCTCCCAGGTAAGGGTGGAGCTGGTAGTGTTGTCTTATAGAAGCATAAATAGCAGTCCTACAACTGACTTTTTGTCTGCTTACTGCTTGTATTCCCATTATGTCAGGTGATCTAATAACCTATGATACCTTTTCTTCTTCAAGTCTAGGGTCTGGTATTGCATTTGGCTGTCATATCTCTTTAGTCTTACTTAATCTGTAACATTTCCACAGTCTTTCTGTCTTTTACATTAGCACTTTTGAAGAATATAGTCCTCACTACAACTCCTCCCCTGTCCCTTTTCTTTTCCCCCTCTGGCCATGCTGTGCGGCTTGTGGGATCCTGCAATAGAAGCTCGGAGTCCTAACCACTGGACTGCCAGGGAATTCCTGAACCCTGGCTTTTAAAAAAATAGAATAATCCTCATTTTAGGTCTGTCTGACGTTTCCTTGTGATTAGATTGAAGTGATACAGTCTAGGCCAGAGTACCACATAGGTGATATTGTGTCCTTCTCAGGGTACCATGTCTGTTCACATTGGTAATGTTAATTTCAGTGACTTGCTCAAGGTGCTTTCCAAATTCTCCATTATACAATTAGTGTTTCTCTCCTCACTCTTGCATCTAGTAAGAACAATCCATGAGGAGACACTTTAAGATGATGCAAACATTCTGGTCCTCATCAAAATTTTCTCTAGGTGTAGCATCCATTGATGAATCTTATCTGATCTAATCTTCATTATCATGGTTGCAAAAGAATGGTCCTCCAGGTCTAATACTACTTCCCCACCCACCAGTAAACCATTGAATTTTGTTACAGCTGAGGATTCCCTTTTCCCCTCATTTAATTTTTATTTACTGTCTATTTATTATTGATATGGACTTGTGAATTCTCATTTTTTAGTGGTTTATAATTGATTGCTGTACTTCTTTTGATACTCAAATGCATATATTTTTGCTTATGTAAATTACTAGGCAAATGTACCTTTAGGCAGTTTACCAACATCCAGTTGGGTTATAGCCACTTAGCCCCTTCTAAAGTGTAGAAATTTGGGAGCCGCCGCTCTGTGTATGTGGCATACATATGTGTGCTTAAATATGAATAGACAGTAGCACACAAAAAACTGATCGCAGGGCCTACTTTGAGAGAAGGAGACTGGGGGAGGGGGACAGGGGTTTGAGGTTGGAGAGAAATTTTCACTTTTGTAATATTTGAATTTTTTTTAAAAATCGGGGACGTGTAACAAGTTATCAGTTCTTTTAAAATGTTTGTTTTCTTGTTGAATTGTTATCAGCAAAATCAGATCAATTTGGTTCTGCCACTGAGGAGCACATTTTGTTTTCCCTGTTACTAAACTTTTCAGCTTTATGTGAAAGCTTTCTAGGCACACAGTCTTCAGGGCCTATTGTAGGATTGTTTGGGGATTACCCTTAGTTCAGGTCTACCTCTGAAAGCAAGCTTTGAGTACAGCACTGTAGATTTTGACCCCTGGCCCTCAGTTCTCAGACTCAGAGTGTGACTCTAGCACCAGTGTTAATGCAGTGTAATTGTCATGGTAGTGGAGTGCTGCTTCCACCCTAACCTTCATTCTAGAAAGTTTTGCAAGCTGGTAGAGGGGAGACTGTATGTGAAGTTGTTAGATCAAGTGCTCACTTCAAGCTAATTTCTCAATCATTTGGCTGCATGTGTCCTAGGTAAGTAATGATGGCTGGATTTGTTCATGGCAGTGCTTTGGAATCTTAATAATTCTCAGGGTGTCTGCTATTGGGTAGCTCTCCTTTCCACATTGTAGATAATTGAGACCATTTTTTTTTCCTATAAATCTACACACAATATATCCTAAAGTTTCTTCCTCACTTAAAATAAACCAGTACATTCAAGACACTCGATCTCACTGTGGTAAGAAATCTCTGAACCTTGCAAAGCTCTGGATGCTCTGGCTCAGCAGAGAGAGCTTTGTAACACACAACCCAGAGGGAAGCTCCGTTGGCCCCCTCACAAGCAGCCTTGTGTAATTACTCCTCCATTAAGCCTGCATGCAGACCACACTGAACTCAACCATAGTCATCCTTCTTGAAAAAAAATAAAATAAAGTGGCCTTATTATAAACATGGGCAAGCTGGATTTTTTTGAGGGGCTTTTGCATTTTGGAGCCTTGTGGTTTTCTTCATCTATTTGATAATCATTAACATGCGCAGCAGTTAACCTTCCAGCAATGTGAAACTTTATATCTGAGCTTTGCAGCATCTGTCTTGAAACACAGACTGAGGTTTGCTGAGGCTGTTTTTATAATCACTGGTGGTAAAAATCAGGAAGATGCAAAATGGGCGTGTATTGAAGTGTAGTTCATCCAACATTCTAGACCTTAAATTAGAGTGATGAGCATAAACACTGCAAACAGAGTTTTTTTTTTTTTTTTTCCCAACTAAATTGCAATTATATTTTAAATTACCTACAATTACCAGAAACCATCTCAAAGCTAGAAATTAACTTCTTAGGCACTGGTCCCAGCAGATCAGCTGTTAAATAGACCATCTTGTGTAGCTGACCTCCCACTCTAGTTTCACTCACACACAGCCTCACACAAACCAAGCAAGGCAGAGCCCCAGGGCGGAGCACACGTTTCACAGTCACGTGATAGGCGTGACAGCCCAACAGGATCGTGCAGCCATATTTTTACAACTTCCTAAATTACAGTTTCATCCAGGTTCATGGCGTTTTGCTGAAATACTGTGCTTGTTTTCTTTTTGCGAGCAAGTGACCATTTTATTTTAGATTTTAGTTGAATTATGTTATGCAGCAGGTTTTATCATCTGAAATTTAGGAGCCACTAGGACTATTCCTGACTGGTCACTGTGTGATCTTGGTTAAAGTTCTTATCTTCTGGGCTTCAGAATGGTAAGAATGGTAAGGGATGAGCAGTTGGGAAAGTGCCAGGTGGCCTTCCCTCAGAGCACCTGCCAAGTGGCCTACATACAGGAGTAGATGCTTCTCCATCTTGTAGTCAGTCTGCTCCCTGGTCCTGTGTTGCCACCTCCCTTTCAATGAGAGAATGGGGATACTTTCTGGCTAGTATATAACTCAGCCCATCGTTGAGTTGAATTCAACATGGTAGAGTACTTTAAAATGTAGACATTTATACTTAATACATTTCAGAATGGATGAACTAGTTTAAACCTCACGGCCTCTTGTTTCTCCAGGAACCCATGATGATCCTCTTTCTCTTGAATCCAGTTTCTTGTCTTGAATTCACTCCCCTAACTGTGCCCAAAGTGATTTTTCTGAAATGCAGAGTAATGCCAATTTCTTTCTTAAAATTTTTCAAATTTTCCATTTGCCAAGAGCCATCCTGATTAGATCCCTGCCAGGTTCTCTGCTTCACACTTCACTTCCACAGTATGAAATTATTTCCAATTCTCTCCCATACACCACTCTTGTATTCATGTAAAACACTTTGTTTTGTACAGTTGATTTTTTCTGGCTTGCTCTCCCTATTGCCTCTCCACTTGGCTAAATCTTATAATGGTGTTTAAGACTGTTTAGACCATACTTGGACTGAATGTTTGTGTCCCCTCAAAATTCATGTTATGGGCTTCCCTGCTGGCTCAGTGGTAAAGTATCTGCCTACAATGCAAGAGACCCAGGTTCGATCCTTGAGTCGGGAAGATCTCCTGGAGTAGGAAATGGCAACCCATTTCAGTATTCTTGCCTGGAGAATTCCATGGACAGAGGAGCCTGGTAGGCTACAGTCCATGAGGTCACAAAGAGTCAGACACAACTGAGCATGCCTGGCAAAATTCATATATTGAAATCTTAACCCTCGATGTCATGGTATCAGGAGGTACCTTTGGGAGGTGATCAGGTCATAGGCAGAGCCTGCATGAACAGGATTAGTGCCCTTAAAAAAGAGGCCCCAGAAAGATCCCTTGTCCTGTCTGCCATGTAAGGTTGCAGTGAGAAGACAGCCATCACTGAGGAGGAGGACTTGCACCAGACACCAGATCTGCCAATGCCATCATCTTGGACTTCCTCATTTCCAGAATTGGAAAAAATCAATTTCTATTGTTTATAAGCTCCCCAGTTTGTGGTATTTTGTTATATCTGCCCAAACTAAGACAGACCATATTCCCCAGAAATCCTGTCTGAAAGTCCCTACAGTCTAATAGATAGTGCTTTTTAATTTATTCATTTAATTAATATAAAGTTGAATGCCTATTATGTACTCAGTGGAATTAACTAATAAGGGTCATTTTCCTCTATGAGTTGCTCTGCTCATCCCTAGGTATCAGGGAAGAGAGGAGAGTGTTCAAAGAGAGCGAGTTAGATTTCCTGGTGCACATTATGGGGAGGGTCAGATGGATGACCTTTAGGGCATGTTTGGGAGGCCTTATCTGAGAGCTGGAGAAGGGTGATGTAGAACAAATAACTACAATCATTTCTCTCAACTATGAACTCTATAGCTTTGCGCAGTGGCAGTATCGTAGCCAATGAGGTTTATCCGAGGCGCGATTATTGCTAATTGAAAACTGTGAACTCTATAAAGTTGAACTTGAGCCTAAAATAAAAGATGTTTTTTATTGGACTGACTAACAGTAAGTTTGGTTAATAATGTGCTAGACCTTATACTATTAATTATACTATTATACTATTAATGCACCCTTCCTTATACTATTAATGATGTAATATTGGAGTTACATTAAAATAGTTAGTATGATTAGGGGATAAACCAGAAAGAGGATTTGTTTTGATTATTCTGTGCCCTATAAGTCATATTAGTGACTTGATTAAGTAGTGCTTCTTTAACCCAGCTTCTGGGGGATTTTTGAGAGATAGACAAATTGGTGTAGAATTAAAAGGTGTCAAATAGATGGGCTAATATATCTTCAATCCCTTTATATCAATAGGAATGCTTTCAGCATCAAGAGAAAACCTAACCAAAGTGACAAACTATTTTACTCATATATAACATATAACAAGCATTCTGGAGGTAAACAGCTGTTGGTGACTGGTAACAGTACGGAAAATACAGAGCCAGCCTTTCTCCAGTTTTGTTGACCATTCTCTTGTGCTTTGCAAGATGGTTGCCATAGCTCTAGACATGAGTATATATCCAAAACAGGAAGGGGGTGGCAGAAGGAAATGTGTGACAGTATCATTTCTCCTTTATATTAGGAAAGCAAGGATTTGCCAGAACTCCTGGAGACACTTACACCTCACTAGGACTGAAACTGCCTCAATGGCCGACCCTAGCTTCAGGAGAGCAGGAAAGCAAATATATGGCTTTTCTAGTCTCTATAATGCAACATGCCAAGTAAGGTAGATTTGAGAATGGGAGATGGGCTAACCAACCAATGACTTCTGCCACATGTATACAGTTTAATTCTCTTAGAAGTCATCAGGCTTCACTATCACTTATCAGTGCTTTGGTCTTTAGGACTCTTTTAAAGTAAAGGTGGCAGAAATATGAAGTTATACATTGTTTATAAATTTCCTTGGTTACTACAGCAAAGTGCCTGCATCTTCGACAGCCCATTTCATGCCTGAAGAAGAAGCATTTGCTTGTGGTGCCAGGGAAATTTTTTGAATCCAGTTGTTTGGATAGTTTTGAAAAAAGTGCAAACAAAAATGTCTATCCTTGGTTTAATTTTTCACTCTTGTTTATCCATGGGTGCTTCTAAGAGCTTTTGCAGGTAAACCTTCCAAATCTTAAACTAAGCGTGGTGGGCAAACTATCTCACAGTTTACAACCGATCAAGAAGAATAACAATCCATTAATTCTGGTGAGGTAACCTCAGGAAAGGGGGCATGTGGAGTGAACCAGAGGGATTCTAGCAAGTGTGAAGGTTTGAAACCATACTGTATTCTCCCTGTGGTGGTATGTCCACAGACACCTCTCTGCTTTAGGAACACATGTGGCAGAATATGCTCTGATACAGTTGGCCTAAGGGCAGTACAGAGTAGTGTTTAAGATCCTTGAACCAGATGTACCTGAGGCCAGATGAATCTCCTAACCTATTTATGAGAGTTAACAAATTCCCTTAATTTGCCTACATTTTTTTGAGTTAGATTAATGCCACCTGCAGTGAAGAATATTTATTAATATGCTTATTCCCCTTCCTTATCCAAGGGTGTGAAAATCTTTTTCTTTTTTTAATTCAGAAACTTTGTATTAAGGATTTTACTTTACATTGACACACATGTCAAATAAGCATGGGGTAAACGATTGTATTTGCATGGAATGAAATCCAGAAGAATTAAAAATCTTCACTCATCCTGAAGATTTTACTTGGGTATTCCTTCCTTAGCTGTCATCATATAGCTACAATTGATGCATAGATGATGTATCCCCAGGACAGCAATATGACAGAATACAGAGCTGAATAAATTTGGCCCAGCGTGTGGCAACTCACTGGCTTCATGGCAAGAAGATGACAAAAGTTCAAAGCATGGGTATAGGATGCAGGCTCTAGAGTAATCTCTGGAGTGGTTTTAAAAAAAAATCTCTTTTGAGCTTTTCTCTTTCTAATTTTCCATCCTTTCTGAGACTTCACCATTTGGAATTTTGCTCGTGCTTAGAGAATGGGACATTCAAAAACCAGAAAAGAAAAGATAGGGAATGATGCTTTTGTTAGTATTGTCATTATTAAGGTGAAAGCAAGAAATTTCAATTGTAAATCAATCCTGTTAGAATCAGGGGTGAATTTGAATCTTAGTAGGCAGTGAGGAGAACTGTTGGCCAGATCATTTATAGAACCATAGAACTATAGAATATTTAAAGAGGAAGCTGCTGCTGCTAAGTCACTTCAGTCGTGTCCGACTCTGTGCAACCCCGTAGACAGCAGCCCATCGGGCTCCCCCATCCCTGGGATTCTCCAGGCAAGAACGCTGGAGTGGGTTACCATTTCCTTCTCCAATGCATGAAAGTGAAACGTGAAAGTGAAGTCGCTCAGTCATGTCCGACTCTTAGCGACCCCATGGACCGCAGCCCACCAGGCTCCTCCATCTGTGGGATTTTCCAGGCAAGAGTACTGGAATGGGGTGCCATTGCCTTCTCTGTAAAGAGGAAGAGACCTAAGCAATTCAATATTTTCATTTTATGAAAGAAAAAGCTGAAATCTAGAAGGTTAATCCACTTGTTCAAAGTCACAGACACAAGCCTGTCATCCAGAACTCCCTGGTTTCATCTGTTGTTCTTTCACTGGATTGTGTTACCTTTTTTCTGAGTCTAAAATTGTCAGGCTGGGTCAAAACTAGATGTAATGTTCACAATTCATTTGCATCATGGAGAGGAAGGCAATCAATGAAGGAGCAGTTTCATTAATTCAGCACTAAATACAACTGCATTACATTAAAGCAGCAAAAGAAAATAAGCAGACAACACTAGACATAACCTCATACTTGACTAAATTGCAGTTTCTCGATCCATGATTCAAAGTCCAAGTTTCTCCAACCTTTCAAACTTGTTATCCTTACTCTCTTCAGTGTTGAAGAAAATTTATGAAAGCTTCCTCCCAACTCTGCCACGCTAAATACATACAGATAGAATAGAGATTCCCTCTTAAATTGAAGCTCTTATAGAAATAACTACACTGAAAAACTAATTTGTGGAGTATTTGCAAGTAAATGGATTATTGGCAATTCATAAAACAATTCATATTTATACCTTGAGGTTTTTTGGTTGTTGTTGTTAACTCCTTGCATTCCTCAGAGAGATATATGACCTGTAGAGCAATGAATTATTTCATTCCAAATACATAGAATCATGGAATTTGGGGTGAGAAGGTTATTTAGAAACTGCCTGGTTCAATATTTATTGATGACGAATCCAAGACCTAGGTATATTAATTGACTGTATGTAATGCTGGGCAAGGAGCTGTTATGAATCCTTCCATAATGTCATCTGAAATTAACTTTTTCTTGAAAAATCTGAATTTTCAGGGAAAATTGAAATTTGATAGCAGATAATAAAGTATATCAAAATATTTTATACATTAATATTGGTTTGAATATGTAAATTAAATGAAAATATTGTTCATTTGAAAGCTTAGTTAAGCTAAAATATATTTCCTTATCTTTCCACTTCCCTTAACAACCTCACTACAAAAAGCCACAGCAATCATTCTAACAGCATATCCCCTCTATATTTAATATTTTACAATCTGATATTCAGTTCAGTTCAGTTCAGTCGCTCAGTCATGTCCGACTCTTTGCGACCCCATGAGTCGCAGCACGCCAGGCCTCCCTGTCCATCACCAACTCCCGGAGTTTACTCAAACCCATGTCCATATTAGGGGAATACAAACAACAGAGTCCCCAGTTGGCCCTTGTGGTAAAGAACCTGCCTGCCAACGCAGGAGACATAAAAGACAGGAGTCTGATCCCTGGTTTGGGACGATCCCCTGGAGGAGGGCATGGCAACCAGTTCCAGGATTTTTGCCTGGAGAACCCCGTGGACAGATGAATCTGGCGGGCTACAGCTCATAGGGTCACAAAATGTCGGACACAAGTTAGCACTAAGTGAAGCAACTTAGCATGCATGCCCCCCCCCATGCATATTCTCATAAAATGTTTTGTTTAATATGCACTTAACCTTAAAAAGCAGAGACATTACTTTGCTGACAAAGGTTCATATAGTCAAAACTATGGTTTTTCCAGTAGCCATGTATGGATGTGAGAGTTGAACCATAAAGAAGGCTGAGCACTGAAGAACTGATGCTTTTGAACTGTGGTGTTGGAGAAGACTGTTGAGAATCCCTTGGAATGCAAGGTGATCAAACCAGTCAATCCTAAAGGAAATCAACGTGAATATTCATCAGAAGGACTGATGCTGAAGTTGAACCTCCAATACTTTGGCCACCTGATGTGAAGAGCTGACTCACTGGAAAAGACCCTGATGCTGGGAAAGATTGAGGGCAGGAGGAGAAGGGGTCGACAGAGGATGAGATGGTTGGATGGTATCACTGACTGAATGGACATCAGTTTGAACAAGCTACAGGAGATGGTGAAAGACAGGGAAGCCTGGCTTTCTGTAGTCTGTGGGGTCACAAAAAGTTGGACACCACTGAGCGACTGAACAACAAACCTTAAAATGTTGTGTATGTGTAATAAAACATTTGGTCTGATAGTTCCCCATAGTGACACATGAAGAATTCCAGAACAATCTGAATACCTCCTCAGAATCTTTGTGATCTGGTTGGTGAAATTAACCAACATGAAGAGCTCATAGCAAAAGTAATGTCCAGTTGCAGCAAGCACACTGGGTCACCAAGCCTCAGTAGTAAAGATAAAAAGGACTCTGCTGCTCTGCCTTACAAGGGGAGGCATCTCTTGAATGGGAGAAGAACAATTAGAAAATACAGTAAGTATCTTAATCCAAGGAAAGCCAAATAGAGGAAACAAGTGTTCATTACCTAATTCTGTATTATCCATTCTTTCAGGTGAAAAAGGAAGTTAGACTTGTAGGTACTTGCAAGCCTTATGTTTCTCAGGTTATTGTCTCTCAAACCACGGGAAGGGGAGTCTCAGAAACAAGTAAGTAGTTACCCCAGAAGCTTCTAGCTGCTGCAACCCTAGGTCTACACCTGTTTTGTTTATTTTTAAAGAAGTTAAGTTGCATTTTTATTTTTGTGAAAGTCTCTCAATTGTGTCCAACTCTTTGAAACCCCATGGACTGTAACCTTCCAGGCTTCCTCTGTCTAAGGAATTCTCCAGGCAAGAATACTGGAGTGGGTAGTCATTCCCTTCTCCAGGGGATCTTCCCAACTCAGGGATCGAACCTGGGTCTCCCACACTGCAGGCAGGTTCTTTACCATCTGAGCCACCAGGAAAGCCCATATTTATTCTTAAGGAAATTTAAATAAGAACTTAAAAAGTCTATGAAACTAAAAAGTTTTTTCTTTTAACCGTGTCAGTTCATAATATTTACTCTGCTCTGGCTTCTACTAAATTCCGGGGGCCACAAAAATAAAATTCCACTTAAATTTATTTAAAAAGACAGTGTAAAAGTGTAATAATGGATATACAGAGGTGTTCACTGTAATATTTATTACAATAGCAAAATGTTGACATCGACTTGAACAACTATCAATATGGGACTTGCTGAATTATGTTGTAACCATACAGGAAAAAAGTTATATAACCACTTTAAATAGTGTCCTATGGAAATTTGTGCTTTAAGAAAGCAATTTTTTGGGGAAAGGTGTTAATAATAAAATGCTTTTTTCCTTTCTTGTTTAAAGCCTTCTGGGTAAGGAAATTCTATGTAGCAGCAAGGCCAGCTGGCAATCCCATATTAGAGACTGTTTCTCTAATATTTGTAAGACTGACCACCCTAAGTCATTAAATCAGGGGATGCCCCAGTTGAGGCATAATTATTTTGCTTGGATAGGAGCCTGGTAGACTAAATTATCTTTAGCATCTGCCAGGGTACCTTGCTGCTGTCTGTATAATATGGGATACTTGATGCAGGACATTGAAAATAATAGGCATTAGTTTAGAGATAAAAGAATCTACTTATAGGCTTACCGAAAGTTATCTTTGGGCTTCCCTGGTGGCTCGGATGGTAAAGAATCTGCCTGTAATGCAAGAGAACTGAGTTCGATCCCAGGATTGGGAAGATCCCCTGGAAAAGGGAATGGCTGCCCACTGCAGTATTTGTGCCTGGAGAACCCCATGGACAAAGGAACCTGGTGTGCTACCATCCATGGGGTCACAAAGAGTCAGATGTGACTGAGTGAGTAAGCACGCACAAAGTTATCTTTGCTCATATGTCAATTACTACAACATATATAATGCAGATAAGGTCTAATTAAATCACCAATAGTTCACAAATGACAGTTAATAAACTAGTCAAATCTTGCCTACCTAGAGAGGCAAAGTTTCACTTTGGATTCTGGCCCCCCTTTTTTGGTTTATTTCTATCTCCAACATTTGCTGTTTCTTAGGCCTTATCTTTGGTTTTCATCCTTTGACTACATGACTTCTTAAATCCTTTCTGTACTTTCTCAAGATCCAGTTGTTACAGAACAAGGACTTTGCACTCTCAACTGTAGAAAAGTTATATGATGCTGTCACCATCATGATTTCACTACTCAGTTTTGACCTCTATAATTTTTGTATCACTTTATCTATGTGGCTGTAGCAACTCTTCACTCATTTATTTATTCAAATGTTTATGGAGTGCCTACTCTATACCATATCCTAGTGTACAAAGACTAGATTTGGTCTGTGCCCTTTGGACTAAACAAACCTCATAAGTTACAGAGGCTTCAAAATGATTCAGAATACTTTTTCTAAAAACAGTTAAAATCAATAATACAAAGCTGTCTAAAAAGTCCTCATATACTTGGAAATTAAACAATGCCCTTCTAAATAATTTATGGATTAAAGAAGAAATTACAGTGTAAATTAGAAAATATTTTAAGCTGAATTATGAAGATATTTATTAAAAGGATACTGCTAAAGCAGTGCATAGAGGGAAGTTTATACTTTTAAATGTTTGTATTAGAAAAGGAGGAAGTCTTGAAATCAGTCATCCACACTTTCACCTTAAGATGACAGAAAAAGAAGGGGAGATTGAAACGAAATTAGATAGAAAAATTAAACTAACATAAGAATGAAGATCAATGATATAGAAAATGGATAGACAACAGAAAGAAGTAAAAGAATTCGTTCTTTGAAATGATTAATACAATTGATAAAAAATATAGTGTGACAATGAGAATAAAGAGAAAATACAAATCATGGTCATCAGGAGTGAAGGAGAGGTCATTACTATAGATTGTAGAGGCATTAAAAGAATAGTAAAGAACAATATGAACAAGTTTTGCAAATAATTTCAAGAATGTAGAAGAATAGCAAATCAAAAGCAATACATTATCCTGGGGATAAATTCAAATCACAGACTTGAAAAATACATGAATTTGGTGTTATGTTATCTAGCAAGCCATAAAGTTGAGTGTGTCCATTAATACTTCTTCATTAAAGGTAAGTGGAACATATTAGACTGAGCTCAAGCAGGCCTGCTGGGACCAGTTAGCTATGTGAGCAAGTGGTGCACACTTCTCAGTGTTCCCACCCTTGATGCATAGTCACATATCCTTCAACCTACCAAATCCTACCTATATTGTGAGAGACGCACCCTTGACCAGTTAAATAAGGAAAGAAAACGTGTAACCTGATTTATGGCTGATTATGCATATGATATGCAGACTGCTGTAGTCTTTAATCTCAGTTGTGTCTTTATAAATAAGACAATGATGAAGAGAAATTCTCACTGTGGGCAGAATTATAAATGGTACATTTTTGTTCACATTTCCTGGAAAGAGAGATGTCCTATGAATCTAGATTGATTCATAGTCAGTAGCTAATGGTAGTCTGGATGGACAGATTAGAAAAGAATAATCCCAGAGGATTGACAATAAGACGTCTAGAGACAGGGTAAGTGGATGGAAACTTTTGAAATACCAAGGGTGGGTTTTAGGAACAGTCCACCACAGGTGAAGCAATTTTTAGAATGTAAATCAACAAAAGATTTTTTGAAGAGGAGTATTGCATCACTGATATTGTTTAGAATGCCCATCACATGATGCTAATAAAAAGACTAATTTATTGTTGACTTTATTATTATTTTTAAATTCTCTACAAATGATGCACCTTCTTATCACCTGCACCTGAAGAGCCACTCCCATTATCCTGCCTTTGACCCACAATATTTGTACTCATGAATACTCACCAAAGGCCCTCACAAACTAGGACTTTCTCAATAATCATAAGGGCAAAGGATGGCCCAAATGATCCGTTCTATGGATGTCAGTCAGCAGCCACTTTCCTTGGTCACTCCAATGATTTTTCAGTGAGCTCATGGAAAGTGTGGCTGTAGGGATGGAAGTTCTATATGGGATCTGACCCCCTGCCACTCTGCACATGGGCAGAGTACCCATGTGCCAATAGCAGATGTGAACACTTAATCATTGCTGAAGTATGGTCACATATCACTAGTCAGCCACCTGGTGACAGAATAATGATACTGAACTCCTATTTTTCATAGTTAGTTTTCTGTGGCTGTGGTTTTCATTCTGGAGGCCGTGGGATTGTAGTTCTTGCTTCTCTCTGCCTTCGGATGGATGAGGTTAAGAAGCTTGTGCAAGCTTCCTGATGGGAGGGAGCAGCCATGAGGAAAACTGGGTCTTGCTCTGGTGGATAGGAGGAGAAGGGGGTGACAGAGAATGAGATGGTTGGATGGAATCACCAACTCACTGGACATGAGTCTGAACAAACTCCAGGAAATAGTGAAGGACAAGGAATCCTGGCATGCTGCAATCCCTGGGGTCATAAAGAGACACGACTTAGGGACTGAACAACAACTCCAAAAAGACATAACAATCAAAGTACATGAAGCAGAAAGTGATAGGAATGCAAGAAGAGAGGAAGCCACTATTATAGTTGGATACTTTAACACTCTTCTGTCAGAAATGGATAGACTCAGCAGGCAGAAAATCAGTAAGGTAGTTCAGCTGGTAAAGAATCCACCTGCAGTGTAGGAGACCGCAGTTTTATTCCTGGGTCAGGAAGTTTCCCTGGAGAAGGAATAGGCTACCTACTCCAGTATTCTTGGGCTTCCCTGGTGGCTCAGTTGGTAAACAATTCACCTGCAATGCAGGAGACCTGGGTTCAGTCCCTGGGTTGGGAAGATCTCCTGGAGGAGGGCATGGCAATCCACTCCAGTATTCTCACCTGGAGAATCCCCATGGAGATAGGAGCCTGGCAGGATACAGTTCATGGGGTAACAAAGAGTCAGACATGACTGAGTGACTAAGCATAGCACACATAGTTGAACTCAACAGCACCATCAGTCAACTGGATATAATTAACATCTACAGATTACATAATCCAACAGTAGCAGATTATCCATTCTTCTCAAGCTCATATGGTACTTTCACCAAGATATACTTCATTTGGGGCCAAAAAGTACATCTTAAAAAGTATAAAGAATAGAAATCATACAATGTCTGCTTTCAGATCATATGAAATTAAACTAGAAATCATTAATAGAAAGATAGCTGGTAAATGAAAAACTACTCAGATTAAACAACACACTTCTAAATAACACATAAATCAGAGAATAAATCTCAAGGTAAATTTTTGAATCTTCTAAATACATTTAAATGAAAATGCAGCTTATCAAAATTTGTGGGTTGCAGTGAAAAAAGTGCTTACAAGGAAATTTGTAGCAGCTAATGCACATATTAGAAAGAAGGAAGATCTAATATAAGTAACAATCTAAGCTTCTACCTCAGACAACTAGAAAAAGAAAAGCAAATTAAATCAAATATAAGTAGAAGAAAAGAAATAACAAAAATTAGGTCAGAAATCAGTGAAATTAAGAACAAGTCAATAGAGAAAATCAATAAAACCAAAAGCTAGTTCTTTGAAAAAGTCAGTGTAATCAATAAGACTCTAGCCAAGGTAAAAAAAAAAAAATGGAAGAAAACACAAATTACTAATATCAGAGATGAAAGAGGGGACATCACTATAGATTCCATGGAAATTAAAAAGGATAAGAAAGGAATATTATGAATAACTCTATGCCTATAAACTTAAAAACAAGATGAATTGGATCAATTCCTTGAAAGACACAGCCTTCCAAACTCACTTATGAAGAAATAGACAATCCAAATAGGCCTATATCTATTTTTAAAAATGGGATAAACAACTAATAACCTTTCAAAAGAGAAAGCATCAGACCCCTACGAATATACCTGTGAATTCCACCAAATATTTAAGGGAGAAATTATAATGATTCTCTACAATTTCTTTCAAAAGGTAGAAGTAATACTTTCTAACTCTTTCTATGAGACGGACCTTACCTTAACAGACTGTTGCCTGCCAGGCTCCTCTGTCCATGGGATTTTCCAAGCAGGAATACTGGAGTGGGTAGCCGTTCCATTCTCCAAGGGATCTTTCCAAGCCAGGAATCGAACCAGCATCTCCTGCATTGCAGGCAGATTTTTTACCATCTGAGCCACCAGGAAAACCCAATGATTCTCTACAGTTTCTTCCAGAAGAATTAATCTCAAAAATATACAAGCAACTCCTACAGCTCAATTCCAGAAAAATAAATGACCCAATCAAAAAGTGGGCCAAAGAACTAAACAGACATTTCTCTAAAGAAGACATACAGATGGCTAACAAACACATGAAAAGATGCTCAACATCACTCATTATCAGAGAAATGCAAATCAAAACCACAATGAGGTACCATTTCATGCCAGTCAGAATGGCTGCTATCCAAAAGTCTACAAGCAATAAATGCTGGAGAGGGTGTGGAGAAAAGGGAACCCTCTTACACGGTTGGTGGGAATGCAAGCTAGTACAGCCACTATGGAGAACAGTGTGGAGATTCCTTAAAAAACTGGAAATAGAACTGCCACATGACCCAGCAATCCCACTTCTGGGCATACACACTGAGGAAACCAGATCTGAAAGAGACACGTGTACCCCAATGTTCATCACAGCACTGTTTATAATAGCCAGGACATGGAAGCAACCTAGATGCCCATCAGCAGGCAAATGGATAAGAAAGCTGTGGTACATATACACAACAGAATATTACTCAGCCATTAAAAAGAATACATTTGAATCAGTTCTAATGAGATGGATAAAACTGGAGCCCATTATACAGAGTGAAGTAAGCCAGAAAGATACACACCAATACGGTATACTAACACATATATATGGAATTTAGAAAGATGGTAATGATAACCCTATATGCAAGACAGAAAAAGAGACATAGATGTATAGAACAGACTTTTGGACTCTATGGGAGAAGGCAAGGGTGGGATGATCTGAGAGAACAGCATCGAAACATGTATATTATCAAGTGTGAAACAGATCGCCAGTCCAGGTTGGATACATGAGACAAGTGCTTGGGGCTGGTGCACATCCCCAGAGGGATGGGATGGGGAGGGAAGTGGGAGGGTGGTTCAGGATGGGGGACACATGGACACCTATGGTGGATTCATGTCAATGTATGGCAAAACAAATACAATATTGTAAAGTAGAATAAATAAATAAAACTGAAAAGAAAAAAAGAAGTAATACTTTCTAACCCATTTTATGAGTCCAGCATTATCTTAATACCCAAACCATACAGAGGCATTACAAGAAAAGAAAACTACACACCAGTGTCTCTCATGAAAAGAGATACAGAAATCCTCAAACTACTAGCATATCAATAACAAAAATGTATAAAAAGAATTATACACCAAGATCAAGTAGGACGTACTGTAGTATGCATGGCTTGTTCAGCAATCAGAAATAAATTACTGCAATCCATCAACAGACTAAAAAAGAAAAATTATATGATCATATCAGTATATGCAGAAGAAGAATATTCTGTCAACAGAAGAAGTTGACAGAATCCAACACCATTCATGATTTTAAAACAAAAAGCTCAGCAAA
Organism: Cervus canadensis; assembly: GCF_019320065.1. Taxonomy (NCBI): domain Eukaryota; kingdom Metazoa; phylum Chordata; class Mammalia; order Artiodactyla; family Cervidae; genus Cervus; species Cervus canadensis. The sequence goes on along the minus strand of NC_057391.1, from coordinate 61,990,767 downwards.
GTGAAATAGAGGGGAACTTCTTCAGCTTGATGAGGAACATCTACAGAAAAAAGCTAAGGTAACATCATACTTGAGTTTCCCAGGTGGCTCAGTGGTAAAGAATCCACCTGCCAAGCAGGAGATGCAGTTTCAGTTCTTGGGTCAGGAAGGTCCTCTGGAGAAGGAAATGGCAAACCACTCCACTGTTCTTGCCTGGGAAATGCCATGGACAGAGGAGCCTGGTGGGCTACAGTCCATGGGGTCACAAAGAGTTGGACATGACTTAATGACTAAGCAGCAGCAACAACAAAATTATACTTAACAATAAGAAACTCAAAGCTCTTCCGCTAAGGTTGGATCAAGTCAATGATGTCCTCTCCCACCATGTTATTCAGCATCATACTAGAAGTCCTAGCTAATGCAGTGAAACAAGATAAGGAAATGAAATGTTAACAGATTGGGATGGAAGCCAAAATGAGATGATGACATTATCTTCTATGTAGAACATACAAAACAATTTACCAAAAAACTCTTGGAACTAATAAGCAATTATAGGAGGGTTGCAGGATACAAGGTTAATAGGCAAAAGTCAATCACTTTCCTGTATACCAACAACGAACAAATGGAATTTGAAATTATAAGCACTTTATAACTTACATTAGTACTTCAACCCCCAAATTCTTAAGTATAAATCTCACAAAATTTCAGTAAGGTCTGTATGAAGAAAACTACAAAACTCTGACAAAAGATACCAAAGAAGAACTCAATATTACAGATTACCCAGTTCTTCTAATTTAAGTCTACAGTTTCCCACTGAAGTTGCTGATAATTCTGTTCATCTAATCTCTATTGTCTGATTGAATTCTCTACTCTTTACATATTTATTCCCTCTGGTTGGATGCAAAATCTTACAGATATTTAAGGATATTTGAATATATCTCACACCTGGGGTCAAAACATCCAAGTAATAGTGATGAGAATCTCCAGAGACGAGCAAAGAGAATCAGCTAAAGGAATGCTTAATATAATGGCTGGATATGAGATATTTATAGAACTTCCATACCAGCAACTAGGAAATATAATAGCCAAAGCAACAAAAATATAAAATATCAGGAATAAATCTATCAAGAAGTGTGTAAAAACTATATAAAAATACTTTAGGGAATTCCCTGGTGATCCAGGGGTTAGGATTCCATACTTCCACTACAGGGACCACAGGTTTATTTATTTATTTATTTATTCATTTATTTTTATTAGTTGGAGGCTAATTACTTTACAATATTGTAGTGGTTTTTACCATACATTGACATGAATCAGCCATAGATTTACATGTGTTCCCCATCCTGATCTCCCCTCCCACCTCCTTCCCCATCCCATCCCTCTGGGTCATCCCAGTGCACTAGCCCCGAGCACTTGTCTCATGTATCCAACCTGGACTGGCGATCTGTTTCACACCTGATAATATACATGTTTCAATGCTGTTCTCTCAGATCATCCCACCCTTGCCTTCTCCCATAGAGTCCAAAAGTCTGTTCTATACATCTATGTCTCTTTTTCTGTCTTGCATATAGGGTTATCATTACCATCTTTCTAAATTCCATATATATGTGTTAGTATACTGTATTGGTGTGTATCTTTCTGGCTTACTTCACTGTGTATAATGGGCTCCAGTTTTATCCATCTCATTAGAACTGATTCAAATGTATTCTTTTTAATGGCTGAGTAATATTCTGTTGTGTATATGTACCACAGCTTTCTTATCCATTTGCCTGCTGATGGGCATCTAGGTTGCTTCCATGTCCTGGCTATTATAAACAGTGCTGTGATGAACATTGGGGTACACGTGTCTCTTTCAGATCTGGTTTCCTCAGTGTGTATGCCCAGAAGTGGGATTGCTGGGTCATGTGGCAGTTCTATTTCCAGTTTTTTAAGGAATCTCCACACTGTTCTCCATAGTGGCTGTACTAGCTTGCATTCCCACCAACCGTGTAAGAGGGTTCCCTTTTCTCCACACCCTCTCCAGCATTTATTGCTTGTAGACTTTTGGATAGCAGCCATTCTGACTGGCATGAAATGGTACCTCATTGTGGTTTTGATTTGCATTTCTCTGATAATGAGTGATGTTGAGCATCTTTTCATGTGTTTGTTAGCCATCTGTATGTCTTCTTTAGAGAAATGTCTGTTTAGTTCTTTGGCCCACTTTTTGATTGGGTCATTTATTTTTCTGGAATTGAGCTGTAGGAGTTGCTTGTATATTTTTGAGATTAATCCTTTGTTTCTTCATTTGCTATTATTTCTTCCATTCTGAAGTCTGTCTTTTCACTTTGCTTATAATTTCCTTTGTTGTGCAAAAGCTTTTAAGTTTAATTAGGTCCCATTTGTTTATTTTTGCTTTTATTTCCAATATTCTGGGAGGTGGGTCATAGAGGATCCTGCTGTGATTTATGTCAGAGAGCGTTTTGCCTATGTTCTCCTCTAGTAGTTTTATAGTTTCTAGTCTTATATTTAGATCTTTAATCCATTTTTAGTTTATTTTTTACATTTAGATCTTTAATCCATTTTTAGTTTATTTTTGTGTATGGTGTTAGAAAGTGTTCTAGTTTCATTCTTTTACAAGTGGTTGACCAGTTATCCCAGCACCACTTGTTAAAGAGGTTGTCTTTTTTTCATTGTATATTCTTGCCTCCTTTGTTGAAGATAAGGTGTCCGTAGGTAGGTGGATTTATCTCTGGGCTTTCTATTTTGTTCCATTGATCTATATTTCTGTCTTTGTGCCAGTACCATACTGTCTTGATGACTGTGACTTTGTAGTAGAGCCTGAAGTCAGGCAGGTTCGTTCCTCCATTTCCATTCTTCTTTCTCAAGATTGCTTTGGCTATTCGAGGTTTTTTGTATTTCCATACAAGTTTTGAAATTATTTGTTCTAGTCCTGTGAAGAATACTGTTAGTAGCTTGATAGGGATTGCACTGAATCTATAGATTGCTTTGGGTCGTATACTTATTTTCACAATATTGATTCTTCCAATCCATGAACATGGTATATTTCTCCATCTATTTGTGTCCTTTTTGATTTCTTTCATCAGTGTTTTATAGTTTTCTATATATAGGTCTTTTGTTTCTTTGGGTAGATATACTCCTAAGTATTTTATTCTTTTGTTGCAATGGTAAATGGTATTGTTTCCTTAATTTCTCTTTCTGTTTTCTCATCGTTAGTATATAGGAATGCAAGGGATTTCTGTGTGTTAATTTTATATCCTGCAACTCTACCGTATTCATTGATTAGCTCTAGTAATTTTCTGGTAGAGTCTTTAGGGTTTTCTATGTAGAGGATCATGTTGTCTGCAGACAGTGAGAGTTTCACTTCTTCTTTTCCTATCTGTATTCCTTTTATTTATTTTTCTGCTCTGATTGCTGTAGCCAACACTTCCAGAACTATGTTGAATAGTAGTGGTGGGAGTGGGCACCCTTGTCTTGTTCCTGACTTTAGGGGAAATCCTTTCAATTTTTCACCATTGAGGATAATGTTTGCTGTGGGTTTGTCATATATACCTTTTATTATGTTGAGGTATGTCCCTTCTATTCCTGCTTTCTGGAGAGTTTTTATCATAAATTGATGTTGAATTTTGTCAAAGGCTTTTTCTGCATCTATTGAGATAATCATATGGTTTTTATCTTTCAATTTGTTAGTGTGGTGTATTACATTGATTGATTTGCAGATATTAAAGAACCTTTGCATTCCTGGGATAAAGCCCACTTGGTCATGGTGCATGATCTTTTTAATAAGTTGTTGCATTCTGTTTGCTAGAATTTTGTTGGGGATTTTTGCGTCTGTGTTCATCAGTGATATTGGCCTGTAGTTTTTTTTTGTGTGTGTGTGTGACATCTTTGTCTGGTTTTGGTATTAGGGTGATGGTGGCCTTATAAAATGAGTTTGGAAGTTTACCTTCTTCTGCAATTTTCTGGAAGAGTTTGAGTAAGATAGGTGTTAGCTCTTCTCTAAATTTTTGGTAGAATTCAGCTGTGAAGCCATCTGGTCCTGGGCTTTTGTTTGCTGGAAGATTTCTGATTACAGTTTTGATTTCCATGCTTGTGATGGGTCTGTTAAGATCTTCTATTTCTTCCTGGTTCAATATTGGAAAGTTATACTTTTCTAAGAATTTGTCCATTTCTTCCAAGTTGTCCATTTTATTGCCATATAGCTACTGGCAATAGTAGTCTCTTATGATCCTTTGTATTTCAGTGTTGTCTGTTGTGATCTCTCCATTTTCTTTTCTAATTTTGTTGATTTGGTTCTTCTCCCTTTGTTTCTTGATGAGTCTGGCTAATGGTTTGTCAATTTTGTTTATTTTTTCAAAAAACCAGGTTTTAGCTTTGTTGATTTTTGTTATGGTCTCTTTTGTTTCTTTTCCATTTATTTCTGCCCTAATTTTTAAGATTTCTTTCCTTCTACTAACCCTGGGGTTCTTCATTTCTTCCTTCTCTAGTTGCTTTAGGTGTAGAGTTAGGTTATTTATTTGACTTTTTTCTTGTTTCTTGAGGTAAGCCTGTCATGCTATGAACCTTCCCCTTAGCACTGCTTTTACAGTGTCCCATAGGTTTTGGGTTGTGTTTTCATTTTCATTCATTTCTATGCATATTTTGATTTCTTTTTTGATTTCTTCTATGATTTGTTGGTTATTCAGAAGTGTGTTGTTTAGCCTCCATATGTTTGACTTTTTAATAGTTTTTTTTTTTTCCTGTAATTGAGATCTAATCTTACTGCATTGTGGTCAGAAAAAATGACTGGAATGATTTCAATTTTTTTGAATTTACCAAGGCTAGATTTATGGCCCAGGATGTGATCTATTCTGGAGAAGGTTCCATGTGCACTTGAGAAAAAGGTGAAGTTGATTGTTTTGGGGTGAAATGTCCTATAGATATCAATTATGTCTAGCTGGTCCATTGTGTCATTTAAAGTTTGTGTTTCCTTGTTAATTTTCCGTTTAGTTGATCTATCCACTAAGTGGTGTGGGGTGTGAGTGGGGTATTAAAGTCACCCACTATTATTGTGTTATTGTTAATTTCCCCTTTCATACTTGTTAGCAATTGCCTTACATATTGTGGGGGAGCACTGTTTTAATGCCTGGTTGAGGAACAAAGATCTTGCATGCCGCTTGACATGGCCAAAAAGAAAAAAACTTTACTTGAGGGCATATAAGAAGATCTCAGTAAGTGGAGATGGGAATTGTATTTCTGGTTGGGAAGGTTTAACACTGTAAAGCTGTCACATCAGTCCCAAATTAATAAATTCAGTGCCCTTCAAATTTTTATGAAATTTGAAAAGTGATTCTCAAACACACAAGATAAAAGAAAAATGGAGAAAAATGAGATGGAGCTTGACTTCTCCAATATCAAAGTATTCTATAAAGCTGTAGTAATTAAAGTAAATATACTCTTAGCTTCTGTAATATATAAAGAGAATAATTGAATAGGAAATCTCCAGACTAATAAATGAATTGGAATTTGGCTTATAATATAAATTATATTTCTAACCAAAGAAGGAAGAATGAATCATCAATGGTGCTAGAACAATTTGGAAAAATATAGATATCTACCTCATACTATAATAATTCCAAGTGATTAAGAAACTTCAACTTGAAAAACAAAATTGCATGATTATTAGAAGGAAAGTTAGTCTTCTTAAGCAACACACAAAATACAGAATCTGTAAAGGAAAAAAATTAGCACTTTTTCCCATAAATATACAAAGTTCTCCTCAATCAAAGACATTATTTAAAAAGTTAAAAATAAAACACAAATGATAGACTGAGATGAAGATGTTTGTCAAACATGTAATTAACAAATAGTATCCACAACATAAAAATGTCCTACCCACAAGTACAAAAAAAGAGAACAACCTAATTGAAAAATGGGGAATGAATATGAATAAGCAATTAACAGCAAAAAATATAAATGGTCCCCACAAACATAAAAAGATGGTCAGTCTTGCTTCTCATGAGGGAAATGCAAAGAAAAACATTCAAGTGTTATTTTTTACTCAGTAGATTGGAAAATATTTACAGCTTGATAATATCCAGCATTATCAATTATGTGGGAAACTAAGTGCCATCAGACAGTTTTGGTAGAAATGTAAATTGAATTGGCAATGTCTTTTTAGCACTACCTGTCTACATTTAAAATGAGTCTTTAATTCAGTAATCCACTTCTAGGATTCTATGTTGAAGAAATATTTGCACATGCAAGCAGATGTTAAAAAAATTCCTTTGTATCACTTTGATAAAAAATTAAATACATTTAACTGTCCATCAGTAGAAATGTGGTAAATTATGAGATATCACTATCATGTGCACTTATTAAAAAGCAAAAGATATTTATTGCTCAGTCAAAAGAAATGCTACTGAATAACGGATATATTGTAAACTCATTAAAAAAGCCAACAAAGTCAAAGACACATATGGCTACATGTCATGTACTTAAATTTATGCCAATATACAGAGAAAGGACTAGAGCGTTACAGACCAAATTGCTGACTTTGGATTGTCCTTTGGAAGAGGAGTTTGGTTAGAATTTTTGAGAAGACAGTTGGTTTTATTGTTACCTGGCTCAAAGGTATTAAAGAATTAATTAAAGAATTAAAAAGCTGTCATAGAAAAAGAGACACAGATGTATAGAACAGACTTTTGGACTCTATGGGAGAAGGCGAGGGTGGGATGATCTGAGAGAACAGCATCGAAACATGTATATTATCAGGTGTGAAACAGATCGCCAGTCCAGGTTGGATAAATGAGACAAGTGTTCGGGGCTGGTGCACTGGGATGACCCAGAGGGATGGGATGGGGAGGAAGGTGGGAGGGGGGATCAGGATGGGGAACACATGTAAATCCATGGTTGATTCATGTCAATGTATGGCAAAAACCACTACAATATTGTAAAGTAATTAGCCTCCAACTAATAAAAATAAATGAAAATAAAATAAAATAAAATTTGAATTAAAAAAATAATAATTGGGAAAAAAATAAAATTAGAAAACTAAACAATAAAAATAATAATAATAAAAAATAAAAGCTGTCATAACTTTTAGTTAGGTAATCAATAAAACAACCTCTTTGTTTCTCCTGGATTTTCTCCTGGATTTACCTCTGAATTCCTTCAATGGATGCTACAGACAAGGGATCTGAAAGGACATGCTACTTTTGGAATTGTCTCCTCATCTTGGACAGGTTAGCTTTGGGGATTCTCATGTTTTGGTTTGTTTATTCATGTATCTGTCATCCTTTCACTTTGTAAATAGTATGTTAGTTAAGCTGGACTTGTGGAGTATTAACAAGTATTTATTTATCAGACCTAGCCTCAGTCCCATACTCTGGATGAAAATCCAGGCTGATCCTGTTATTTCACTGATCACTTAGGAAAAAAAGAAATCCTACAATCATGTGTGTCTTAAACATGGCCTCTAAAATTTAGTAATTAATTTTTCCATTCTATTGATACATAATAATCGAACTTTGTCTAGTGTTAAATCATCACTCCTCCTGTGGTTGAGTCCTGATTCCTGCTGACCCTTCAGAGTGAAAGAGGTTTTACTGTCCTTTTCTTTGCTGCCTAGCATTCCTTATCCTCCCACCACTTGCTGAGCAGGGCCTCAGCAGCGGGAGTAAGGAGACGGAGTTAGGAAGGTCTTGCTTAACTGCTGCTGTCGTAAACTGATTTTGTTCTCCCCGGAACTTGTAAGTTCTTCTCTGGGCACCTTAGAGGCTCCCCTGCAGGGCCTCTTCACATGCAGCTGTCTTCATGTGGACAGTGTTCCTTCTTTGGCTGCTCACTTGGCCTCTGCATCCTCCCACTGTCTTCTGACCCCTAGTAGAAACTTATTTAGACAGGTCAGAGTCCCCTCTTTAGTACTTCCAGGACAACATTCTTCTGTGAGTTTCACACAATTTGGGGGTGTCTCATACCACTGGCTTGTTCTCAGAGAGACTTGCAAGTATTTCTCTGCTCCAGTGGCTGTTAGCCAACCTCTTGCCTTCTCTGTCTCACAACTTGTGGAAACACATGCCAGGCTCTCCAGAAGCTCTTTTGGAGAGCCTCTCACCAGGATTAGTATAAGAATTAGACACTCTTCTACCCCTCCCCTATTTGGAAGAGGGCTAAACAGTGGGAGCCACAGACCAAAGTGGACACCATGAAATTCTCTTCCATGAAGTTCCCCTTTAGGGTACTTTAAATGATGTATCCCAAATCCCAGTGAGTCAGACCTGTATGGAGACCTTGTCTCTGCCCTTTTAGTGCAAATTAAGGGTGACCATTTTCTGAGTTGAGAAGTGTTGACGAAGACTTTTCTTTAACTGTTTAATTCTTGGTCTGCATCTTCTGTTGAAATTTCCTTTCTGTTGTATCTTGGTGCCTCAGTAGAAATTTTCAAATTAACATCTTATTTCTATTTGTTTGTTTATTGACTTGCAAACAATTACTGAGCACCTTTATATGCCAGATATAGCTACAGCAATGAATCATTTGCGGACTTTAACTTTTGCAAGCAAGGGAGCAAGCAAATGTAAAGGATAGTTTATTTTCAGTCTGCTTAAGGACCCAAGATCAGAAATGTCATTTGTTCTCCTTTTCCCTTACTGCTGGTTTCTCTTGTTTTCTTGGAGCAGATGCTTTTGTACCACAAAATGAATTTGGATTGACCTTGATAAAAACATTCACTCCTAGCCAAAGAAAGAAATGAAGTGACATCTTCTTTGTTACACATGCTAAGCTTGAGAATCATGAGTAAAAATTTTACTGATTCAACAGTAGCACCTATAATGTGAATTTTGGAGCAAGAAAAACATTCATTTGAACCCTAGTTTCACTAACAGACAACTTTCTTAATCTGAATTTTATCAGTAAAGTGGTATGATGCTTCATTTTATGTGTCAACTTGACTAGACCAGGAGTACCCAGACATTTGGTCAAACATTACTCTGGGCATGACTGTGAGGGTGTTTCTGGATGAGATTAACATTTCAATCTGTAGACAGTAAAGCAGATTGCTCTCCCTATTGTGGGTGGGTCTCATCTAGTCAGTTGAAGGCCTGAATAGAACAAAAAGGCTAAACCTCAAGAGAAAAAGAGAATTCCTTCTGCCAGAGAGCCTTTGAATTGGGTCATTAATTTTTTCCTGACTTCATGCTTGAATCATTGCCTGTTCCCAAGTCTCAAGCCTACCAGCCTTTGGACTAGAACTGTACCATCAGATCTCCTGGGTTACTTACTGACTGTAGATCTTGGACTTCTCAACCTCAAAATCACATGAGCCATTATTATTTTATATATTAATATATGTATATATGGAGAAGGAAATGGCAACCCACTCCAGTATTCTTGCCTGGAAAATCCCATGGGTGGAGGAGCCTGGCAGGCTACAGTCCAGGGGGTCACAAAGAGTTGGACATGACTGAGCCACTTCACTTCACATATGTATATATATGCTGATGATTTTAAAAATATATGTATGCTGTTGATTCTCTTTCTCTGGAGACCCTGACTCCAGAGAATACAAATGGGAATAAAATATTTTTTACCTCATAATTTTGTCATGATAATTAAATGAAAGCAAAGTTTACCATGCCCAGCTCAGAAGGTGGCATAAAGAAGATGATGCAATATTACCTCCCCTTCATATTTTAGCAATTATGACCTAGACAACCAGATGGAAATCACAGAATTGTTATTTATTGATTATCCACAGTGTATTAAACTAAATGCTTTACATGCTCTATCTCATTTCATCTTAATCAGAACACTTCTTTCCTGGTCAAGGGAACTGAGATTTGTATAAGTTAATTCATCCAGCATCACGTATTTGGCAAACTGTGGAACCAGAAAAAGAACCTGTGTCCAAGACTACACTCCCCACTACACACAGTACAATACTTCTTCCCTACAGTCAACTATATGCTTAGAGAGTATTCCCTGGAGGAAAAAGGCTTCCTAGCTAGACTAGTGGCCCTGACTTCTCACTTTAAGGAGGAGTACAATTATGCCTTTAACCAAAACAAAACATATACTTAAGAGAATAATAGGAAAACGTTTGTATCTTGTGCCCAGGAGAAGCTCACAATGAAGAAGTCACCATAAACCAAAAGCCTACACTCCCTTCAAAACCTATTCTTCAGTTTACAGCTTTTCTCACCTATTCTATTGCCCTGTCCTCTTCTTGTCCCCAAATCTCCATGGTAGGTAGATTTTGAACCAGTCTCATCCTTGATTACACATCTTCATTTGTTCAGCAGTGTTTACAAACATATGTGGCGTGGCTCACCTTGCACCTCTAGAGGGGATGCTCCTTGAGAGCAGTGGCTGCCTCCTGCTAGTTCAGGGCCAGCATCCAAGAACACAAGGTCTGCATGAGATTTACTGTTCCTTGTGCTTAGTATCCAGTACCTGGAAGCTCTGAAAGGCCTGGTGTAGTGGCTCTCCCACCTTCTAGGTCCCTGGTCCCTGTCCACATGTTGTAATAATGACAATGACAGCAGCTACCTGTCCTGTGTCAGTCACTGCCAGACACTGACAGTTTGTCAGTTTACACTCAGGGTTGTGATGAGTGGAACAGAGAAAAACAAAATAGAAGCAACATCAAGTGAATACATAAGTGAATAGAAAGCTAACAAACTTCTGATCTGCTAGGAAGAACATTAAAAGGTTATGAGAGAGAATAATGGGCTGTGGAGGATACTTTACATCAATAACAGGGAAAGGACACAAAAGGCAGTGACATTTAACCTGAAATCGGAGCATGAGAAGGAGTCAGCCACTCACAGGGTGAGGAAAAAGATTCTAGATAGTAGATCATAATTCCTGAGGTGGAAAGGAGTTGACCTAAGGGAACTCTCAGGGAACTGAGAGAAAACCATTGAGTGTGGGACACAGTAGGAAGGGAGAGAATGTCAGGAGGTGAGGTAATAGGTAGGTATGAGTCAAGTCAAGCAGGACCTTGGAAACCATAGTACAGAGTTTGGATTTGTTATAGGTCTAAGGGGAAACCCCTGAAAATGTCTTAGGATGGAGAATAACATGAACCAAATTCCATTTTGAGAAGAACTTGCTTTCTTGCTGCAACATGAAGTATAGGTCAGATGGGGACAAGAGAGAAGCAGGTAGAAAATGTGACACTGGTCTAACTTGAATGAACAAGACTTGGTGGTAGTCCCAGTTATGGTGGTAGTGATGGAAATGTGGAGAAAATAGTGCATTTGTGGTATAAATTGAAAAGAGACAGTAGTATTTGTTAATGGATTACAGTGTGGGCTGAGGAAGGTGGGAGAAAGGGAGGACAGAAAGACAACTTCTTTATTTCCAGGTTTAGTAAGTGAATGAAAGATGGTGCCATTTTATTAAGTGAGCAATTTTGAGGACACAGTAAGTGCGGCAGAATTGAAGAGGAACTGGGCAATGAAGAGGTTTGTGTTGAATGTGTTAATTTTGATATTTTTATGAGACATGTTAACAGAAATGTAAAAAAGGCCATTAACTATGTTAGTCTGGACCAGTGGTTCCCAGACTTCAGTAAGCATCAGAAGTACCCACAGGGCTTGCGAAAGCAGATTGCTGGACTTACCCCCAGAATTTCTGATTAAGAAATGGGGCCTGTAAATTTGCATTTCTAACAGGTTCTCAGGTGATGCTGAAGCTTCTGGTCCACGGTTCTCACTTTGAGAACCACTGGTCCAAACAAAGGATAAATCTAGGAGTCTGGAATTCATCAGCAAGAAGATAATATTTAAATCCATGGGACTAGATGAGATTGCCTAGATGAGTGAGGCTGTGCAGAGAAACAGGAGGAGATTAAGGTTTGAGGAGGGGTGGAGGAGACAGACTCCATAAGTCAGGATCAGAAAAGTGGAAAGAAAATGAAGAGAGCGTGGAGTTTCAGTAACCAGAGGAGTTGAGAATTTCATGCCTCGATTGACTGAACCTAACAAATACTGTTGAGAAATAAAATAAGAAGAGGGCAGAAAAGTATTCATCAATTTATCTACATTAGAACCGCTGTTAAGAGTAAGTACATTATCTCACTAAATCCTTCACAAGTCTCTTCAGAGAAGTACAGTTAGCTCTACTTTATAGTTAAAGAGGCTCAGAGATTATCCAATTTGTTAGGGCAACAAAGGACCTAAAACACAGATTTCTTTCTGCTAACACCTTAGGGAATGCAAAGCTTGCAGCATCCTCTACTTGCTCCTAAAATCTACAAGGCCAGACAACCTTTGGCAAAACCTTGAGGCATTCTGCTCATTCCACTCTGAGGCACCCAGTACCCTCTGGCTGCTCCTTGTACAACTTGCAATGATGCTGCTTTCCCTCCATGACCACCTCCCTTTGGGTTAACTCACCATGTCTCTCAACTGTTTCATCTGCTTTCCATACTCAAGGCCCACCTGGACTTCGTTCCTTGGTAATGGCATCAACCTATCTGTGGCCAAATGATAACTGGGTACTAATTGGTGGTGTGCAGCTTTTGGTGATTTCCAGGAACTAGTGGCTGATTTCAAGCTATCAGTGTGATGTGAACATTGAATTGAGTTGAGAGAGCCATGGAGTTGGCTTTGTCTCGATCCACTGTTAGCTGGTTCCAGCACACTGCTGAAATGATTTAAAATGTTGATTTTCATGTTGCATATTTCCCTGCTACACACAACCTTCTGAGAAAATGTTTTAACCACAAGTTGTGGGAACTTCAGGCCATCTGCCCAGCCAGAACAGGGAGATATAAGGAACAGCCTTTACCCCATACCTCAGAGGCTGTCACCTGCTTCCTTTATGTCCTAACTAGCCTAGAAGCAGATGGGATGTCAGTTAAAACTGGCAATTGAATCATCTCTCTTTGGTTTCCAGAGTTCAAGAATGTTCTTTTATGAGGATTACAGGCTTGTTCTTCTTTGGTGTCAGCAGGCGTTTATGATGGCTGTAGCAGGAATGAGAATTTGGGTCTGGAATAAGCCTTGCTGTTTCTTGCCAGGCTGCAAAGGTTTATGGTGGAGACCAGACATATGTCTTGCTCACGCCCATACGCTACTCTGTTTCCAGAATCAGAGGAGGAGGCCACATCCACATACAGGCAGGAATGACTGCTGAGGGCTCTGTCAAGGCACTAGGGAATTTTAACTTCCTCGTGTAGCTTCCACTTGCTCTCACTCTTTTATTCCTAAAAGCACAGGCTACAGAAGTGGTCTCCTGGGAATTATGTGCTGTGATATTGCGATGGATGGTGTTATAATGTTACCTTGCACTTGCAGGGAAGGGACTGAGTTGGTGGGGAGCAGGAACACATAGAGGAAGCAGGGGCTTTATTGGGAAGGAGAGAGAAGCAGCCAGAGCTGGGATTTGGCACTACTGATGTGGAAGGTGGAAAAATGGCTGTGAGATGGGTTAAAAGAGGTATTTCTTTGCAACTTGATTTTATGACTGTGTGTTTTGCAAGTGGATATGGTTAGCTTGGGAACAAAGTCTTCTAGGCTCAAGGTTGTTTTTTTTCAATTGGCAGATACAGGAATCTGAGAGTTATACTTTACTGCTTTTTAGGGAGCTGATCACATAGGCCTGTCTTAGCCCCTAAAGGCAGCTGGAAGGATCATGGCACTAGCAAAAGGAATTCTAGAAAGCATCTAATCATAAGCTATGAATGATTTTATACCAGCATCCCAAAGCAGTGCTTCCCTTACAGGCAAATTCTTATTTCTGGGACCAATTGTTTTATCGTATAAAAATTACACAGATGTAAACATCCATGGGTACTGGAGGTGTTTGCACTATGATACTTGAAAGTCACATACTTTCATCTAGTACTCTAGATGCAAATTTGCTCGCACATGTATGTATGCAAATGTGTCAAAATAACACTAATATTTATAATAATACTTAGCAATTCTGTATGCCTTTCATCTATAGATCTCCAGGTACTTTGCAAGCATTCATTAATTCTCCCAACACTCCTCTGAGGGAGGTAAATATTATTATCCTCTTCTTTACAGATGAAGCAATTGAGGCAGTTAAGTGATTTGCCTCAGGCCAGTTAGGGAGTGTGGGTGGAGGACTGGGATTAAGAGCAGAGAGTTCCTGTAGATGTCCATTAGGGCAGAAACCCGGCAGTCAAAAGACGGAGGGCACTGGGGCCCACAACTCACTGGGCTGTTGGAAGGGTCACTTTTCCCTGAGACATGCATCTCCATGGTAGTAAAAGCTATGGGTTGTTAAACATCTCCTATGTGTTGGGTGCTTTACAATATGTTATTTCTTATCCTCATATTGAAACTAGAATTATCCCCATGGCACAGATGAGGAACTGGAATTTACAGTGGTGAAGTATCTTGTCCAAGATCACTAGCTAATAAGTGCCTGGGCTGAAATTCAAACCCAGACCTGTTTGCCTCTCAACCCGTGTTCTTTCCCCAGCACATACCTCGTGCTCATCTGAAAACTTCAAGGAGTCACCTATCTATCCTCCTAAGTCTCTTCCTTTAATCTTTGATCCTTTATTTGTCCTGTCTACCACCAATTTCTTTGCATTTCACTAAGCTTAGAGACTGATGATTATATTAATAGAATGTCTGATCTGGAGAGACAAATTTCAAGCACAGGAAAGGAGAGCCTCTATAGTGAGGGGCATGCATGATAAGTCAGGAGGGAAAGCTGTAATTATTATTATTATTGCTTTACTTTGTGTTATTTCTAGTGAGTGTATCTGTTTGGCATCTTTTAAACAGAACAAGGAAATAGTCAGAGAGAGAGAGAAAGAATGGCTATGAATTCTCCTCGGACAGATAGATTTCTTGCTGCACTGTCAGGAGAAGAGTCAAGGAAAGAGCCAAACGACTTGGAAGTGTAAAACAAACTGCATTTTCCTCTAGTCTTGGGTCTGCTCAGCTTTAAGCTATTCTCAGGAGCTCTCCTGAGCCCAAGACTTTCATAACTCAGCCTGCAGTCGGAATGGTGTATTTTATGGGCTGAGGCAGCCATATAATCTATGAAGTTGCCAAGGGGTTGCTAGAAAGACCTGGAAGTATACAGAACTGCCAATGTGGTAAGGAAGTCGGGAAATAGTGCACTTCAGAGACACACCCCGTGGTGCCTGCCTCATCAGTGAGCAGGAGGTGGACCAACTTGACCTCTGCAGCTGCCCCGGACAGGATTCGTGATTCACAAGGACCAGCCTGAGGCTACCATTCCCTGGTTGGTCTTGGGATGGTTAGGGAGGGGAGGTGCCCAAGATTCAGCCAACCAGATAGAACTTGCACCCTTTGGAATTATAGACTCTGGGAAGTCAGTTTGTAGTATGATACATTTTGTAAGCAAGATAAGGAAAATTCAAGTTTGAGTCAACAACTCTTTTGAAACCATTTTTCTTGGAGAAGTGAGAAATAGCTTCTAAAAAGTCAGTGATTATACAGGAATCTGAACCCAGCTGACCTATCTGTTTTGTTTGAATTCTTTTATTAGTTTAGTCCTGATCCCAGTGTCCCCTCCCAGGCATTCCCTCACCTCAGTCTATCTACCATGCTTTCTATCATGCTGTTGCATATGCTTAGAAACAAGAGTTTAAAGAAACTATTAATTACAAATTGGGTCTCTCGGTTTGATTCAGAATTCATGTGCTTGTCATATGTGTACCTGTTTATATTCACACCTGATGCACATACACTGGGTACACACACGGCTAAAAGCACAGGGCCAATAGAGGATATGTAGTCTGTGGATGGAACAGTCTTTTGTTTGCCATAGGGTGGCCAGTTGTCTCGGGAATGAGAGGCTTCCTGAGATGCAGGACTTTCAGTGCTAAAATCCAGAGAGTGCCAGGTAAAATGGAAAACGTTGTCACCCTAGTTTTTGAGAATGTTAAGCTGAAGGAGATCCAACCCAAGTTTTTAACACATTAAATTTTTTGAAGTGCATCAAACTGTTAACAGATACTTCCCAAATACAAACATAAGCCCACCCTCCACCCAACCCATGGAGTAAATTAGCACCTACACAATTTGCAAGTTACCTTAAATATTGGAAAGCTTATAGCTGAAGTCTTATGAATTTTTGTCTGTCTTTGAAGTCACAGAATAAGAATTCTGCTTGTGGTTTGGTTTTTAGTATGAATGAGAGAGAAAAAATGCCTATGGTGTATTCTGTACACCCATATAAACACTTCTGAAAAGTGTTAAGTGGAGGGCAGGGCTGGTAATGAGACTGTAATGGTAATAGACTGAACAGCAGAGCCTACACCTGCTTTGAATGAATGCAGGGAGCTTGGGGAAGCCCAGAGTCCAGTGGGGAGCAGCCAGATTGGGTGATGTGCTTCCATACCCATGCTTAACCGCATAATCATTAAAGAGCAGAAACCTCTTCTTGTAATCCTCTCCTATAGGACAGCAGGGAGTGTTAGCATATTTGGACTGCTTCACATTCCTTCTTGCCTACTTTTGAGAACATACTACATTTTAAAACTTGTTGGTTTCTTTCATGTTTTATTTGACCCTATGTAATTGCATTCCTGAAGGAATAACAGGCTCCCCTAGTGATTTACACCCTGTATTAAATGTCAGTTTTGAAGAGACACAGTTAACAGTTTGGTTTAACCTCTTGCCTTCCCTCTATTAGCTCAAAACCGAATTTGAGCTCCAGCTCTTAGGACTCTGGGGGAGGGATAAAAAGATTTTAAAAAATGAGTTGAAGCTGCAGAACTGCTGAAGGAAGTTTCTTAGCTCTTGCCACTTTTCCCCATGTAGCCCAGAAGATAAAAACATCCTTTTTCTTATGGTGATTCATACTGTCCACATCTGCCCCAGCACAATAGTGAGGACAGTGAATCAGAACCACATTCTGGACTAGCTGGGGTTCTGTTTCATGTTGCCACCCACCCACTGCTTTAGCCCTAGGGGCGCCAACAGTTGCTATAAACCATGGATCTACCTCAATCATGCAGTACCCGGTGAGTAGCAGGACTTGATGAAACTGTTGAAAAGAAATCTTAGTAATTATCTTATTTCACTTTACTTCGTTTTATGCACATACTTATCTGCTATGATGTTATTGTTGGTTAAAGTATTTCATTTGCCTTTGTAAATTCACTTGAAGTATATTTAGCAAGTGGTTAATCACCTCTTATAAACTAATTATTGGGAGAACCTTCAAGTAAAGTTTGATGTAACTACATATTTCTTCCCTCATGTCTCTGTGCATGTGCATGTTTATGTGTGGGCTTCCTTTGTGGCTCAGATGGTAAAGAATCCACCTGCAATGGAGGAGACTTGGGTTTGATCCCTGGGTGGGGAAGATCCCCCGGAGAAGGGAAAGGTTACCCACTCCAATATTCTGGCCTGGAGAACTCCATGGACTGTATAGTCCATGGGGTCACAAAGAGTTGGACATGACTGAGCAACTTTCACTTTAAAATAAAGAAGTAAATATATCTTGTGTTTTAACCTGATAGGTAACTAAAGCACCATTATTTACTTTCAGAAGCCCATATTAAAAATATGGGACAAAATGGATTTTACTTTTAAAACTGTTTTCCATGTAGAGGACTAACTAATTCATCCTCTGCTTTGCCCCTCTCTTCCCACCCTCCCAGTTTTTCACTAGCGATCCCATTCTACTGGGCTTGACTGGAAATGACCACAGTTTGTACCAGGGAGAGAATGAAGTAGGAAGTAAGGACCAAGAGGACAATTAGGCTCAGTTCTCTGAGATATGAAGATGTAGCTGCCTGTCATTATCTCAGCACCTGAGCCCTTAATCCCAGCTCCCACTATCAGGCCATATAAACCATTAGCTAAGCGATTTAACCTGAAACTCTGTGTCTATGGGGAGAAAAACGCAGGCTGCTTCACAAGATGAGAAGGCTTGTTTGGCTCTTTATGCATATATTTATCTCAGTCTTATTTCCCAAGTTATTTGAGATGGTTCATAAAATAGATAAAATAATTAAGAAATCAGGACAAGGGAAAATGAAGGTAGGAGAAACAGTGTCAGAGAGATAAGTGTTGTTCTCTATGGACACTGGTCAACTGTGGAGCAAGGCACAGTTCATCACTCCCACTACTGCAACTAATAGCTGCTGTACAAATGGTTATTTAAAGGACACAAATGCTAAGTAGTATTACTGCCAGAAATCATAGAAAATGGACAGTTGTGTCTTATTTTTCATTCAAACTGATTCATATTTCCTAGTTATCTGGTATGGCAGAAATGGGTCTTATCTTGCAGAAATGATAAAAGAAAAAAAACCTAAGGTTTGTATTCCATTCAGAAATACATATCTCTTAAGTAGATAGCCTTTATATTTGGTTATTGCTGATTGTTTCCCTTAGTCCATTGCTATTATTAATACAATTATTATTATTTTCATTATTTTGATGACTGTGTTGTCTGTGGGCCAAATATTATGATAAACCTATTTTATGAAGCTATAAAAGAGCTTAGGACGATGATTTCAGTGTTCTTTTATACGAATCACATCAGCATGGAAGAAGACCATGAAGCATCTTCCTCATTATCATACATTTTGATAAAAGAAACCTCACCAGAAAGAGACACATTGTGTTTGATGATATTCAAGTTTTCATCAGGAAAACAATTTCCAGTCATGACTGCTTTATAAATGTGTACTCTAAGAAATACTCACTTGAAAACTTAGAGACACTGTATGTAGCACCAATAATCCCCAGACCTTTCTTTGAAACCCTGTGACCTCAAAAACTGCTCCTCATTAGCATCATGCACAACCAATCATCAGGCTACAATGTGTGAAGTTACCCAAGTGGCTGAGATCGCAAACCGTGGAAGTGTGGAGATTTGGGCTCAAACTCCATCTCCTCCACTTACCTATGAAGCAAGTTACTTAACCTCTTGTAGCCTCACTTGTCCTATAGTAAAATGGAGCTGAAAACTCGTAAAGTTGTCATAGGGATTAAATGAGATAATGTATGTTAAGAGATTAGCATGGCGTGTGTGTGTGTGTGTGTGTGTGTATAGAACACTAGAACACTAGAAAATTATCTGTTGTTATGTCTATAAATGCTATTTTTCTATCTGTATTAAAATTTTTTGCATTTCTTTGGAGAAGTCTTTGTACATCATTTAATGATTTATTTCGTAATATCATAGGGGCTTCTAATCAATGAGAGTGTTTCAGTCTCTTTGACTGCTGGTCCTTGGAATGAGGCAGAGATAGAAGCACATAATGAATGCCCTGGGGAAGTTTGATATTTAGAGTAAACCTACTCTTTTGTAAGATGAAGACTCACTTATTTCTATTCTGAAACTCCAGGTTATCAAATATTGGGTTTTCTTAAAGTGGTTTTTATAGGGCAGGGCTGGCTGGCTGCAAAACTAATGAAAGAGATTTTTTTTTTCTGGTATGCCACATAACTTGCAGGATCTTAGTTCCTTGAACAGGGATTGAACCTGCTCCCAGACAGTGAAATCCCCGAGTCCTAATCACTGGACTGCAGGGGAATTCCCAAAAGAGATATTTTTATTTTATTTGTTCTTTTAATTTGCCTGTCTATCACTTATGTGTTACTTGATGTGTTTATTTGGGAAGAAAGATTTCTGTTCCGTGAATGATCTGTTTGTATCTTTTTCATACTCTTTTATTGGATAATTTGTCCTTTTATTATTGTCTGTAAGAATTCTTTATTTTTATTGTTTACAAGAGTTTTCTTTGCATTTGATACTACTCCTTACAATGTAATATATATATATGTGTGTGTGGATATATCTTATTTTAGATGAAGGTATATCCTATAAAACTAATTATGTTCATTGAAGAAAATGCAGCGAAACAAAAGAATATTTTTTGCAAAACTCCAACAGCTAGGGACGTCTTGGTGAATGACTATCTTTTTTAGTCCTTCTTCTATGCAAATATATATGTGTATATATATTTATAAAAATATATATTATACAGGTTTTATTAAAAATATTTTTGAAGTTGATTAATAGTATTATGTTTCAGGTATGCAGCATAATGATTCAATATCTTTGCAGATTATATTTCATTATAAGTTATTACATGATAATGGCTATAACTCCCTATACAGTACATTCTTGTTGCTTGCTTATCTGTTTTATACATAGCAGTTTGTTAATTCCATATCCCTGATTTTTATCCCCATAACTGTTAAAATCTGTTAATTCCATATCCCTGATTTTCCCCTCTCTTTTCGGTAACTATGTTTGTTTTCTGTATCTGTGAGTCTGTTTCTAGTTTGCATATACATTCATTTATATTCACATGTTGTTTTATAATCTGACTCTCCTCCTTATCTATACATCTTGCAAATGTTTCTATGTCACTAAATACCCACAATATAATTTGAGTTTCTGGATAGAATTCCATTATATCTCTGTATCATAATTTGTTTAATAATTTCCCATTTTCAGACAACTTTTTACAATTATTTTTAAAAACTTGCATAAATATAATTATTTACCTATCAATAATATTTGTCTTTCCTGCTATACTGCTGACTTTTAAACCTTTCTGACTGCAGTTCATAAAAAGTACATTTTATTCTGTGACTCAGTACTCATCTGCTCATATTTGCTTGTGTATACACATAGAAGTGGAAAAAATGTCATGAAGCAAAGCTCATTTTCTGGTAATTTCCCCTTTTTGCTACATCAGTTTTAAAGAAATTCTGGTCACAATCCACTAAATTTATTTCATGTCTCATAGATGAGTTTTAACCCTCGGTTAGAAAAACACTAAGTCAGCAGTTCCATGGGAGCAGGGGCTGTGCTTGGCAGACAGTAGGCATCCATGCTGACTGTTTTAGGTGGTGTATAAGTCAGGGTTTTCTAGGGAAATAGATATGCATGTTTATCTTCTACTGGATATGTATTTATCATATATATACTCTGTTTTATATATATATGTATATATGATATATTATTTGTATATATGTATTTGTATATACATACAATATATACATATATTGTATGTGTATATAATGTATTTATTATGTATTAATAAATAACAATAATGTATTATTAATGTATTTACATATATAAGTGTATATATATGTATATATAAGTGTATATATATAAGTGTATATATATATACACTCTCTTTCTCTTTTATTATGAGGAACTGGCTCACACAGTAATGGAGGCTAAGTCCCACAATCTACTGTCTGCATGGTGGAGACCCAGGAAAGCCAGTGGTATAATTTGATTAGAGTCTAAAGGCCTGAGAACCAGAGGAGCTTATGGCGTAAGTCTCAGCCCAAGGGCAGGAGAAGATGAGAAGAGATGTTCCAGCTCAATCAGTGAGGCAGGATAAAAGAGAGAAGCCTCCTCCTTCTTCTGCCTTTTGTTCTGTTCGGGCCGTAAGCAGATTGGATGATGCCCATCCTCATTGCAGAGGGACATCTACTGAGTCTACCAATTCACAAGCTAATCTTACACAGAAATAACCACACACACACACACACAAACCCAGAAACAATGTTTAATCTGGGTTCTGTGTGGTCAAATTGACATATAAAATTGACCATCACAGGCAGTATAGTGTTATTATTGTTGTTCAGTTGCTTAGTCATGTCCAACACTTTATAATGCCATGGATTGCAGCACGCCAGGCTTCCCTGTCCTTCACCATCTCCCAGAGTTTGCTCAAACTCATGTCCATTGAGTCAGTGATGCCATCCAACCATCTTGTCCTCTGTCGTCTCCTTCTCTCCCTGCCTTTAATCTTTCCCAGCATCAGGGTCTTTTCCAGTGAGTCGGCTCTTCCAATCAGGTGGCCCAAGTATTGGAGCTTCAGCTTCAGCATCAGTATTTCCAGTGAATATTAAGTGTTGATTTCCTTTAGCATCAAGGACTCTAGAGTCAGACAACTTGAGTTTAAATGCTGGTTCTGCCCTCTTACACTGTCGGTGGGAATGCACACTAGTACAGCCACAATGGAGAACAGTGTGGAGATTCCTTAAAAAACTGGAAATAGAACTGCCATATGACCCAGCAATCCCACTGCTAGGCATACACACCGAGGAAACCAGAATTGAAAGAGACACATGTACCCCAATGTTCATCACAACACTGTTTACAATTGCCAGGACATGGAAGCAACCTAGATGTCCATTGGCAGATGAATGGATAAGAAAGTTGTGGTATATATACACAATGGAATATTACTCAGTCATTAAAAAGAATGCATTTGAATCAGTTCTAATGAGGTGGATGAAACTGGAGCCTATTATACAGAGTGAAGTAAGTCAGAAAGAAAAACACCAATACGGTATACTAACGCATATATATGGAATTTAGAAAGATGATAACGATGACCCTATATGCGAAACAGCAAAAGAGACACAGATGTAAAGAACAGTTTTTTGGATTCTGTGGGAGAAGATGAAGGTGGGATGATTTGAGAGAATAGCATTGAAACATGTATATTATCACATGTGAAACAGATCGCCTGTCCAGGTTTGATGCATGAGACAGGGTGCTCAGGGCTGGTGCACTGGGATGACCCTGAGGGATGGGATGGGGAGAGAGGTGGGAGGGGGGTTCAGGATGAGGAACACATGTCACCCATGGCTGATTCATGTCAATGTATGGCAGAAACCACTACAATATTGTAAAGTAATTAGGCTCCAATTTAAATAAATAAATTTTTAAAAATGCTTGTTCTGACACTAGCTGGTGGCAATGGACAAGTTACTAGCCTCTCTGTGTCTCACTTTCTTCCACTGTAGAGAAAGAATGCCTATTGCATGAGATTATTATAAAGATTAAATGTATTGAGCTTTTTAAGCACTTAAAACAGTACCTGCAGTATGTTTTTATTAAATAAAAAAGAAATTCCTAGATGTTGAATGGTTGGATCAAAAGGTATATAAAAACATAAGACTTTTGAGGCATGCTGGTAAATAACCACCCCTTCCTATCTCCCACAAATCCAGCAAAGTCTGAACCAACTTTTCTTCTAACCAGCAATAACAGACTCATAGAAGTGATGTAGTAAGGTGTTCACTTCACTTACAGAGGACATATTAGACTGGTTAAGAGTTAGTGGGGTGGTAGCTCTTTCAAGTAGTTAGAGAAGGAAAGCAGCAGCTAGTTTCTTACAGAAATAGGCCTTCAAGGGATGCCCACCCACACTTGGCAGAACTCCAGGAGTTTCAGAGTAGGCAAAACCCCAGGGATACTCTGTGGGGTGGACCAATGCTTGGGGAGTGAACGGAAGGTAAGACTGCCAGGTAATCACCCCTCCCTTGGGCACATATTTCTCACCACTACCCTCACCACTCTGCCACTTACTTCTAGCTCTAAAACTTGTCTCAAATCTATAAGTATGCACCTAAATCCTATTTAGTCTGTGTCAGGTATGTTTTCCCAACAGATACGTTGTTTTTTGAAACCTGGGTGTCCACCTAAACACTCAGATATATATACATACACTTAGAAAAAGCCATAGCTTTTTGTCTTGGCATTTAGAGAAATACATGTCCAACTCAAGCCCCAACTTGTCTACAAAGTTTTCCTAGTAACTATAGCCCAGAGAGATGGCTCCTTCGTTTGAGCTCCCACAACAATCCTAGGCAGCATCTCAGTATTTAGTACTTAATTATATGCTGTTTAATTCTAGAACCAGCTCAGGGTGTTAGTTGTTTCCCTCAAATAAAGTGTATCTTCTTTGAGCTCAGCCACCATCTCTTATGTTTCTTTTGGATCCCTCACGGGCTTGGCTCATAGAGGGTTGTTAGTAAACAGTCAATGATTAACTGACCCAAGTGTGAACTACATGGAATTTGCATTGAAACAAAATTGCATTAAAAATATGTTTTCCAATTTTCACAAAATAAATTAAAAGTGGGTCAAATATTAAAATATTAAAAATTTAACCTCTACAGTAAATTATGGTTGAATTTATTCATCATCATGATATAAATGAAATGAGCCCAGCCTTTCTAAACAAGACACAAACCCAGAAGCCATAAATGGAAGAAAAGATATTTGATAACATTAAAACATTTTAAACTTCTCTGTGACAGATTTTAATTCATGGAGAACATGTGCAAAAAAAAAAAAGAAGAACATGTGCAAGTCAGGAAGGAGTTGATGAACAGCCCCCTCATCCCCCAAATTGTAAGAGGATGGGGAGTGCCAAAATTTCCTCTCCTGACCTTTGTACTTTTCTCATCTACAAAGGATTCTTTCACCTCAAGTGAGGATCTTTGTCTTGCTCAGTCTTTGAATTTTGTTTCACTGTGTCTTTCTCCTTTCTTTCTCTCTGTTTTCCTTTATACTCTAATTCTTGAGTATGCAGGAAGTGAGGGGCTTTGTGGTGGGTTTTAGGGAAAGAATAACTTCCTGCAGTTATCAGAACTATCAAACTAGTAACCCTCAATGGGCACACCAAGCCATTTATGACTTGGATATATCAGAGTAGAGAACATTGCATGGCCATCAGTGGTGAAAATCACTGGCTAAAACAAGGGTAGCTAACTTTTTCTTCATGGCCTGCTTTACCGTAAAGTCAGTGTATTAGGTGCCCCATTGAGAGAGACTTTTACTATAATACCATAGCGTAAAAACTTGGAAAACTTGGAACATCAGAAATTTCATGCAAGATCTCATTTTATGGTGAGAACTAAAAACATTTACAGGAGGGAAAAAAATCATGCATCAACTTTTAAATGTTCGTTTGCTCTCTAGTTCTGATTTTATTTGGAACAACAGAATCAAACCAAGAATATATTTCTTTTCTTATCACTAAGAGAAAGCTCAAGTCTTATTAATGTTGGCAAACAATTGAAAAAGAGTGACTGTTTAGAGAAAAGATGTTCAGGACAGAGGAGACACAGGTGAGTAGGTGAACTCTGTTGGATAGTATTGGAGGATATCATTAATGAGGATGACATATAAGTAAGAAAACCATCAAATTTAATCTCAGTTCATTTTGGTTTCTTTGGTAACACATTGAAAAGTACTGTTTATCAAATGGAAAAAAAAAAGCTGATAGTGAAAAAGAAGTTTGTCTTTTATAGGGTATAAATTATTACAAAGAATAAAGAGGAATTAAACTATCTTAGAGTACCTGAAAACATTCCCTTAGAAAATGCCAAATTCTTGATGTTCTAATTATTTCAATGAGCACTGAAAAAACACAGACATACAGAAGGGAAGACTTTTTGTTCCTTTGGGGTTCTCTTAACATATTTCAGGAAATGAAGTTTTCACAAAACACTTTTTTAAGAAGATTTGGAAAAGAGATTTTTATCCTAAATAACAACTGTTTTTGCTTCCAAGCATCTGTATTTACAAGATGAAAGGTAATATTTATATGATACATTTTATCCAAAGATGTTGAAGCAGGGCAAAGGCTAACAGTTTTGCCAAGAGAACTCACTGCTCATAGCAAACACCCTCTTCCAATAACAAAAGAGAAGACTACACGTGGACATCACCAGATGGTCAATACTGAAATCAGATTGATTATATTCTTTGTAGCCAAAGATGTAGAAGCTCTATACAGTCAGCAAAAACAAGACCAGGAGCTAACAGTGGCTCAGACCATGAACTCTGTATTGCCAAATTTAGACTTAAACTGAAGAAAGTAGGGAAAACCACTAGGCCACTCAGGTGTGACCTAAGTCAAATCCCTTAATGATTATACAGTGGAAGTGACAAATAGATTCAAGGGATTAGATCTGATAGAGTTGCTGAAGAACTATGGATGGAGGTTTGTGTCATTGTACAAGAGGGAGTGATCAAGACCATCCCCAAGAAAAGAAATGCGAAAAGGCAAAATGGTTGTCTGAGGAGGCCTTACAAATAGCTGAGAAAAGAAGAAAAGCTAAAGGCAAAGGAGAAAAGGGAAGATATACACATTTGAATGCAGCGCTCCAAAGAATAGCAAAAAGATATAGAAAGCCTTCCTCAGTGATCAATGCAAAGAAATAGAGGAAAACAATAGAATGGGAAAGACTAGAGATCTCTTGAAGGAAATTAGGGATACCAAGGGAACACTTCATGCAAAGATGGGCACAATAAAGGACAGAAATGGTATGGATCTAACAGAACCAGGAGATATTAAGAAGAGGTGGCAAGAATACACAGAAGAACAATACAAAAAAGAACTTCATGACCCAGATAACCACAGAGGTGTGATCACTCACGTAGAGTCAGACATCCTGGAATGCAAAGTCAGGTGGGCCTTAGGAAGCATTACCATGAACAAGTTGGCTTAAAACTCAACATTCAGAAAACTAAGATCATGGTATCTGGTCCCATCACTTCATGACAAATAGATGGGGAATCAGTGGAAAAAGTGAGAGATTTTATTTTTATGGGCTCCAAGATCACTGCAGATGGTGACTGCAGGCATGAAATTAAAAGATGCTTGCTCCTTGGAAGAAAAAATACAACCAACCTAGACAGCATATTAAAAAGCAGAGACATTAGTTTGCCAACAAAGGTCCATCTAGTCAAGGCTATGGTTTTTTCAGTACTCATATATGGATGTGAGAGTTGGACTATAAAGAAAGCTGAGTATCGAAGAACTGATGCTTTTGAACTGTGGTGTTGGAGGAGACTCTTGAGAGTCTCTTGTACTGCAAGGAGATCAAACTAGTCAATCCTAAAGGAAATGAGTCCTGAATATTCATTGGAAGGACTGATACTGAAGCTAAAACTCCAATACTTTGGCCACCTGATGCAAAGAACTGACTCATTGGAAAAGACCATGTTGCTGGAAAAGGTTGAAGGTGGGAGGAGAAGGGGACAACAGAGGATGAGATGGCTGGATGACATCACCAACTCAATGGACATGAGTTTGAGTAAGCTCTGGGAGTTGGTGATGGACAGGGAAGCCTGGCATGCTGCAGTCTCTGTGGTCACAGAGTCGGACACAACTGAGTGACTGAACTGAACTGAAGTGATCCAAAGAGGTGGAAGCTTTGGAAAAAGATAAAGAATTTGGTTTGCTGAAGGAAGAGCCAAAAGCATGAGAAGTCATGTGATGAGTCTCAGGTAGAATGTGGGAATAGCCCTAATGTATCTAAGGCAGTTTCCCAGTTGCCAGAGTGAGCCTCCAGGCTATAGGTCAACCAGCCCCTTCATAGTTGTTTCCAAAGGGTTCCATTCAATCTAGCTAATGTAAACACTCTACTTTTTTTTTTACTGTTTGGAAAGTGAACATGTTAATAAAATTGAAAATATGATCCATCTTCTCTGTTTTAAAGTATTTAAAAATACTTCTATATGGCATTATGTGCATGGACAATGGGATTCCTTTGCAGATGACATAAATATCTTGAAAATATGGATTTTACTAAATGATTGAAAGAGACAAATACATAAAAAGAAAAAAATGAAATGCTAGACAATGGCAAATGCATTAGTGGAAGAACGAACACAGCAAGAGTGTTATTTGCTGATAGTGAAGTGAAGTCGCTCAGTCGTGTCTGACTTTTTGCGACCCCATAGACTGTAGCCCACCAGGCTCCTCCATCTATGGAATTTTCTAAGCAAGAGTACTAGAGTGGGTTGCCATTTCCTTCTCCAGGGGATCTTCCCAACCCAGGGATCAAACCTGGGTCTCTCACATTGCGGGCAGACGCTTTACCGTCTGAGCCACCAGGGAATCCCTAGAGAAGAGTCAAATAATTCTATTTTGATTGACCCAAAGAGGGTATCATAGTTGGAGGGAGGTTTCAGAATATGGCAGAAGAATAAGGGAAGAGTAGTTGGTGGATCCTTTGGGATTTGTTGCCATAAAATGGCTTGTGACCCTGACTTAAGAATAAATGGGAGACTATTCTTTTAAAAGTACAGGCAAGTGTTGCTTGAAACTTATCTCTCTTTACTGAATATAGTTTTGATATTAGCATGAAAATATGCTCATGAACAAATTTGTCTAGGTTACTATAGACCTCAACTAAGCACTTGTTGTACCTGGGAGAATTCTACCTTTAGCATGAAAGGAGACAAACACATTCCGGATATGCTGGCTATTTAGACTAGCCAGGTGGCTTTTACCATCTGAGTCCTTTGCTACTGTGGAGACTGCAGTGGTGTCACACTAAGATATGGGGCTGGGCGGGTGACAAATCTAAGAGCCAGACCCAGGCACGACCTGGGACTGGGACTCTGCTTAAAGAATAATAAAAGACAAGAGTTTAGTTCAAGTCAAACCTGACAGTTATGCTGCTTGGCGTACATACCAAGATATATGCTTTCATCAAAATACTGGTTGACAATGTTCATTACTTATTCTAGGGCAGGTATTCCTGAACAGGAACTTAGAGACTGGAGGGAGTTAGTAAATTTCCTGAAATTATAGGCAAAATTTGGTGTGTAGACAAGCATATATATTTGTCTAGTGTGGTTCATCGGATTCTCAAAGAGGTTGTGGTCCCAAAACAAAAATAGTGACTGCTTCTCTAGAAGGGAAAAATTCTCTAGGATTTTCCCAATGAGCAAAATTCAATAATTCCTGGCTATTTTTTTTTTTAAAGAATTAAGTTGAACAGTTAAATCTATGTTGCAATTTCCTTTTCGAACAATTTTCATTGCATAAAAATATAGAATGCTCTTTTTGTTCATCCAGATTTAATCTTCCTCTGTTTAAAATAGTGTGTGAGTTAGTTGACTGGTTACAAATGAAATGCATATTTAAAAATTCTATTCAAATGGAGAGGCTATTCCATACTTCAACATTTTATTTAAATTCTAGCTATTTTAACCAAAAATATCTCAAAGTTCATCTCAGAAGGAAACAAAACCACAGCCCTTTCCCAATCCACCCTTAGGAAATAAAAAATGATCAGACTTTTAAATCACTCAGACATTAGAACTCTAGTCAATCTCTTAAAAAAATCTAAAAGAGAGGTATAAATAATAAGTCAACTATAAGAGATAAAATGAAATCATAAACGTGCTCAATTAAAGCCAGGGAAGGAAGAAAAGGAGGATATAATAAGCAAGAATTAGTCTACTGATGAGAAAACAGTAGCGATAAGAAGGCAGAATTCAATCCAGTCATAGCAACAATCACTCTAGTTTTTTGGCTGCACTGCAGCTTGTGGGTCCTAGTTTTCCACCAGGGATAAAACCTGGGCCCTTGGCGAGTTCTAATCATTAGACTGCCAGGGAATTCCCTCAACAATCATTTCAAAAGTGAATGATCTGGACATTCCAGGTAAAGAGAGATTGTTAGATGGGCTAAAATAGCCAGACCCAATTACACACTGTCTATTACAAACCCACTTTATTTTTTTAAAACTTTATTTTGCATTGGAGTATAGCCAGTTAACAATGTTGTGATAGTTTCAGGTGACCAGCGAAGGAACTCAGCTGTGCATGTACATGTATCCATTCTCCCCTGAACTCCCCTCCCGTCCAGGCTGCCAAATAACATCGAGCAGAGTTCCGTGTGCTATACAGTATGTCCATGTTGTTTATCCATTATAAATAAAACAGTGTGTACATGTCTATCCCAAACTCCCTAACTGTCCTTCCCCCTGGCAACCGCAAACCTGTTCTGGAAGCCTGTGAGACTGCTGCTATATAAACCCACTTTAAATGTAAAGACTTAAATTAAAAGAAAAAGGATGGATAAAGATATAACATGAAAATGTTAACTAAAGGCAAACTGGAATAACTACCCTAATTTCAGACAAAGTAGTCTTCAGAATAACAAAGATTATAAGGGAAAAAGAGGGATATTACATAATGATAAAGGAGTCAATTTTTCAAGAAAACAGAACAGTCCTAAATGTGTATGCATCTAATAGTAGAACTTCAAAATGCCTGAGGCAAAAGCTAACAAACTAATAGGGGGAATTCTCTGGTGGTCCAGTGGTTAAACATATGCCTTCTAATGCAGGAAACACAGGTTCGATCCCTAGTTGGAGAACTAAGATTCCACATGCTCAACCTACATGCCTCAACTAAGATCAGATGCAGCCAAATAAAAATAAATATTTAAAAATAAACAGACAAATATTCAATTATAATTGGAGACTTCAGCACCCCTCTGTCAGTAATTGATAAAACATACAGCAGAAAATAAAGATTTGTGTGCTATGCTTAGTTGCTCGGTCATGTCCGACTCTTCATGACCTCGTGGACTGTAGCCTGCCAAGCTTCTCTGTCCATAGGGATTCTCCAGGCAAGAATACTTGAGTGGGTTGTTATGCCATCCTCCAGGGGATCTTCCCAACCCAGGGATTGAACTCAAGTCTCCCACATTGCAGGCAGATTCTTTACCATCTGAGCCACCAGGGAAGTCCAAATAAGGATTTAAATGATCTAAATAGCACTACCCAGCAATTTGAACTTACTGACTCTCACAGGCACTGCATCTAACAGCAGTGGAATACATATTCTTCTCAAGTGCACATGGGACATTCACCAACATAGACCGTATC
This sequence comes from Cervus canadensis, assembly GCF_019320065.1. Taxonomy (NCBI): domain Eukaryota; kingdom Metazoa; phylum Chordata; class Mammalia; order Artiodactyla; family Cervidae; genus Cervus; species Cervus canadensis. Next base: position 61,960,369 of record NC_057391.1, on the reverse strand, counting down.
CTAAGTCATAAAGCCAGCCTTAACAAAGCTGAAAGCATAGAAATCACACAGAATATTTTCTCAGACCATAATAGAATTAAACAAAAATCGACAATAGAGAGATACCTGGAAAATTCACAAATGTTTAGAAGTTAAATCACAGGGCTGTACATAATTTATAAGTCAAAGTGAAGTAAGTGAAGTGAAAGTTACTCAGTCATGTCCGACTCTTTGTGACCCCATGGCCTGATACAGTCCATGGAATTCTCCAGGCCAGAATACTGGAGTGGGTAGCCTTTCCCCCCTCCATGGTATCTTCCCAACCCAGGGATCAAATCCAGGTCTCCCACATTACAGGTGAATTCTTTACCAGCTAAGCCACAAGAGAAGCCCAAGAATCCTGGGGTGGGTAGCCTATCCCTTCTCCAGCAGAACGTCCCAACCCAGGAATCTAACCGGGGTCTCCTGCATTGCAGGTGGATTCTCTACCAACTGAACTATCAGGGAAGCCCAAAGAGAAAGTCTCAAAGAGTGGAAAGCACATGTGTGTGAAGCCAGGGCTGCATGTGGCTAAAGGAATGACCCATCAGTGAAGCGGAAACAGAAGCCAGCCCTTCAGGCCCCTCAGAGAAGGACAGACCATGAGATGTGGGGATGAAGTTCAAGCAAGAGTGGATTTATGGGTGAGGTTGGGCCCTGGGGTGGAAGGAACAGTGCCTGGAAAACATTTGGGATCTCAGTGGTACTGGGCTGAGCACTACTGCCTAGCTTTTCTTCCCCCTAAATGTGCTGCTTTAATAAATACAGTACCTCTTTGGGCCTAATGGGGAAACAAAGTCAAAGGAGACGGCAGTTTGCAGTGGAGTACTCAATTCTCAGCTCTCTGCTTTGATTCCTCCCCTTTGACCCTCAAAGTATCCCCTAGTGTGATATCCCCATTATAATCAAATCAAAAAATTGTAACTATGGTCTCTTTACAATGTGGCATGTACTATGCTAGCTCGGTTCAGTCTCTCAGTCATATCCCACTCTTTGCGACCCCATGGACTGCAGCATGCCAGGCCTCCCTGTCCATCACCAACTCCCAGAGTTTACTCAAAGTCATGTCCATTGAATCAGTGATGCCATTCAACCATCTCATCCTCTGTCGTCCCCTCCTCTTGCCTTCAATCTTTCCCACCATCAGGGTCTTTTCAAATGAGTCAGTTCTTTGCATCAGGTGGCCTAAGTATTGGAGTTTCAGCTTCAGCATCAGTCTTTCCAATGAATATTCAGGACTGATTTCCTTTAGGATGGACTATGCTAAGCATTTTACAAACATTATTTAGCCCTCACAAAAAACATGTCAGGGAGATCTTATCTCTACTTCACAGAGGTATTAACTGAGGTGCGGAGAGATTAAATGGGCACACATTAAATCTCTTTAATAGAGATTAAAACTGGCAAGAGGCAAAGCTGTGTCCTTTTTGGTCTGTTGACTCTTATTTTTCTGATTCTTAAGACTCTTGATGCCCATGAATGTGCCACTTCCTACTGTGGGTTCTCCCTAGCTGGCTGTCAACTTGGTACTTCTGAGTGTCTAAAAGTGCAAAGGTCTGAGAGCATCTGATTGAGAAGTTTCTGCCTTCCTAGGGCAGAAATTAAGAATGCCCAAGGAGGGGATAGCATTCCCAGGTGGCTCAGTGGTAAAGAACTCGCCTGCCAATGCAGGAGACATAAGAGATGTGGGTTGGAGAATTCCATGGACTGTATATTCTATGGGGTCGCAAAGAGTCAGACATGACTGGATGACTTTCACTTTCACTTGGGCTTCCCTGATAGTTCAGTTGGTAAGGAATCTGCCTGCGATGCAGGAGACCCCAGTTCAATTCCTGGATCAGGAAGATTTGCTGGAGAAGGGATAGGCTATGCACTCCAGTATTCCTGGGCTTCCCTTGTGGCTCAGCTGGTAAAGAATCCGCCTGCAATGTGGAAGACCTGGATTTGATCCCTGGATTGGAAGGATCCCCTGGAGAAGGGAATGGCTACCCACTCCAGTATTCTGGCCTGGAGAATTCCATGGACTGTGTAGTCCATGGGGTCACAAAGAGTCGGACATGACTGAGCGACTTTCACTCACTTCACAAGGAGGGGATAGCAGGAGTGGGGGCAAGAATGATACTTAAGCAGAACAATTTTGACATACATTTATATCTTCATTAATGTAGGTCTAGGTTTGTTTAAAGATTCACAGCCTTTGGTGGGCTTTCTCATTGATTCTTCTGCAGTGGGCCCCAGGGACAGCACACCAACAGCATGAAGGAAAAACTCACTTTGGATGTGTGTTCTACAAGTTGGGCCCTTCTGTGATTACCCATAAAATATTGAGATTAAAAGCAAAATAAAACCTTAAAAAATCTATAATCATTCATCTCTCCAAGCAGTAGAAATATTGAAGGGAAAATAAGAGAGATGCTAAACAGGATAGAAAAATATTTATGTAGGCAGAAAAGGTAAAAGATAAACAGGTAGTTTATAGCATAGAGTGTAAAATGTATGCATATTCCAGAATGATGTTGAAGCTCTCCAATTCTGGAATTAGACTGCCTGCAAGCAAAATGCTGCTTACTGGCTGTGTGGCTTTGAGAGTCTGTTACTTTATCTCTGTCTCAATTTACTCATCTCAGAAATGAGGGAAAAAACAGTGTTTATTATTATACAGGGCTCTGGGGAGGACTAAATGAATATATATAATGTGTAGTAATCAGTGATCAATACATCTTTAGTTATTAATATTATGATTCTATGTCCAACGATACCAGAGACTTAAAACATGTGTGGGATATTTAAGTCCCAAGTATTTGAGGGTCTAAATGTTTACCTTCTTCTGAGAATCCAATCAAGGGCACTTTCCTGAACTTCCTGAGAGTAACCTTTCCTCTTTCTAAACTTTGGGTAAACTACTGGCTTATCCCTTCATTACATTTTGAGTATAGTTAATTGTGTAGCTCTCTCAGGGGCTGTGCTGGGTTGAAACTCGGAGGGCAGCAGTGGGTTCTGGCTCATTTGCCTTCTTTGACCCTTCCTACGCCACCCTAGCCTACAAATACAAATAGTACGTAGGATAGTGCCTGGAACTTAGCTGGTGCTAAATAAATATTTGTTAAACTGAACTGTGAAGATGGAAATGGCAACCCACTCCAGTACTCTTGCCTGGAGAATTCCGTGGACAGGGGAGCCTGGTGGGCTGCTGTCCATAGGGTTGCACAGAGTCAGACATGACTGAAGCAACTTAGCAGCAGCAAACCGAACTGAATTGAGTTGAAATGCACTGTCTGGGCCTACACGGGAGAGAAGAGAGCAAGCTGGAAGAAAACAGTTTGCTACCATTTGTCACGAAGAAACTGGACTATGTCACTCAGAAGTATTTGAATGAAAGGCATTCCACACCCAAAGCAAGTAGCTGTGGGTGAAAGGTAACCAAAGCACATGTGAGCCTGTTGAGGTCAGGTGGGCACAAATAATACTTTTCAAAATATGGACCTGGTGTCCAGTTTTAGTTTCAAAATCAGAGATCTCTGAGAAGATCTTCATAAACCTGCAAGTAGTACACAGCATTACTTGTGCAAGTTCAAGTGAGCTAAAGAAACTTTTCAACAAACTCTACTGTGAGTGCCTGGTCAGAAGTTCATTAAATTCATAGGGGTCAAATTTGACAAGAATTATGTCTAGCTTTGTTCTGTGGAAGCCTGAGCAAAGTCATGAAAACCAGATGCAATTAGTGGGATTGCCATGAATCCAGAAGGACTGGACTAACTGTGATGCAGTGTAAACACACACTTGGGCTTGCACATATACACTCACTCAGCCACACACAATTCTCTCAAATACATTCATACTCTTTTCTATTAATTGGTCCAGAAACTGCACTGATAGAGTGCTTGAGCAGTGACCATTAATGTGGGTATGCAGAAACTGGCTTCTGTCTTGTATCACCAGTGTTGAGTGCTTCTCAGTATTTGGCCCCTAAACTAGTGATTCTTACTTTTACATTCATCCGTCAAAATCTCCTGTGAAATGTTTCAAATGAAAATTCCTGGGCCTTGCACCTTCAGAAATCCTAGCTCAGCAGGTATGGGGCAGAATCTAAGAATCTACATTTGGGAGACAAATCAATAAGAGGCTTCCCATAATGAATCACACATTGAATAATGATTTTCTGAAGACTTGTGGATACTTTTCAAGGCCTGATAAGTCTACCCTACATTTTAGCATTGAATCAATGAGGCCAATGAGACCTCAGTGGCTTTGGAAACTCAAAAAGTCCAGTTGCAACCTGCTTGCCCTTTAGCTGGGATGCTCCAGTGTACATCCCTTCCCATGTTTACATCATAAGAAGGGCTATATTTAAGAATGTGTCATCATACACAGTTATACCTGAAATGAACAGAAGCTCACTTTCTTGTTCTAGGTGTTCACACCTAGTATCTCACTATATCTTAGCAGAGCCAGTACTCAAACTAGAATCTTTTGATGGTGCCAAACACAAAGTGTTTCACTGAATCACAGCTGCCCTCACTGGGTGACCAGGAGTCTCATAAAATGCAATCTCTGTATCAGGTGATATTAAAAATATTAAGCAACCAGTAAAAATATTTAACAACCGGGTGCAGGTCCCCTCAGAACTGATGCAGACAAGTGCTCCCAGAGCACTCCACTGGCTACTCACTGATAATGTCAAAGTACCCCCCAAGATGTTCTCAAATGGACAGGCCCCCTAATTAGGAGTGGGAGAGAGAATAGAAAATCACCTGGTTTCACCCACCTTCCAGGACAAATGACAGTACATGGAAAATGATGACTAAAAAAAAAGAAAATGACTAAAAAATGCAAGTTCGCTTTTTTTGAGATAGAGGAGAAGGACTAAATTAGAAGACTGCAATGATGACACCTCTCCCCTCTTCCCCAGTGCCTCAGACTCATGGTCTGACAAGTATTCCTGTATTTATGAAGATAAAGAGAATATTTCAAATTATGACTGGCCTACAAATTTGTGACGGACTTGCCAGATCTCAGGCATCATTTGGTGTTCACTACTGTGCTTCACCCAAAAACTGGTCAAGGAGAGTTTTATTTCCTTACTATAAAGGATTGCCCTCCTTCTGGCCTTAGATGCAAACACCTGGGATGAGATTGTTGGGAGGTCTCACAGGGTGACTCATTAATCCCAACCACCCTCACAGTTATGCCTGGATCCAGTCCAGGTCAGCTGTCCTTTGACCCTCTGTCAGGGTCTGTAAGAAGCCCTTATGTGAGTGGAGGTGGATTTTCTTTGCAAATTGCAGTTTAGAAAAAGTTCTGGTGAACTGCAGGTTTCCTTCTTTTTGTTCTTCCATCTTCACATTTCCCAGCTGGTGGACATCTTACTTATTCTCTACTCAGTTTTTATACTTAATATTCAATCATTTTAAATTTCACAGCTCATGATTCTCTGTTTTCTTGAGAAGCTGAATTTTCATCTTTGATAGTTTCAATCTCTCTCTCATTTTTTTTACAGCTATTTAAATGTGGAACACTATTGTCCTCAGTGAACCATTTCTGACTTAAAATGATTTCTGATTTAAAATCATGACATTTGAATTTAAAATCCCACACTTAATACAGCAATGCCTAATAACCATGCCTGCAAGGTATTTAAGGTAATTGGAAAATATTTTATTCTGGCTTCACTTCCCTAAAAGCATTCCAACATCACTCACTCAAGGAACTAAAATAGAAGCTTGATCTTGGAATTAATTGGAGATTAACATGAAATCTTAATTTTAAATGTATCAAAGGAAAGAAAGAAAACAATTTAGATCCCAGTGTACATCAAAGGATAATTCTATCTGGCAATGTACAATGGCTTGG